>NW_020799101.1:46588449-46596656 GCF_003259725.1 Athene cunicularia
CAAAGTATAGCAGAAACTTAATTAAGTAAACATTGATATGGGCCACATTCATTCCTAGAATGTTTGCAGCCCACAGACTGGAGTTATATTAGCAACACTTTATTCCTTTTATATTTGTGAGCTGCGTAATACCTGAGATAGCATGATGCTGAATGTCATTTGTCAAGAGCATAGTACACTTGATTCCAGTAGACTTTAGTAGTTAAGCAGTTAAGCTAGTGAACACCTCCCAAATTCAGGACCAAAAACCACACAACTACATATCATGTTAATAGTTGCACTTTTACCGTATATTTTTCCAGTGCTAGTTTTTCAAACACTGATTACAGGCAATAATGGGTTTTATTGATATTTTAAAAATTTTTTCTTTAGTTTCTGAGTTTACAAAATTTGAAAGCTAAATATTGATAACACAGATGGATGATCAATATGCATAATTTTTTTGTATTGTTAAATTACTGTCTCATAGAACTGGTAAATATATTCTATTATTCTCATAGAACTGGTAAATATATCCTATAAATATATCAATATAAATATATTAACTGGTAAATATATTCTATTATTCTCATAGAACTGGTAAATATATTCTATAAATATATCATGAAAGCATTGGTGATTAGTGCCACGAATTGTTGATGAGAATAGTAGGGAACCAAGAAAATTAACTGTTAAGTTGAATAACAGAACACAGAAAAGACAATTGTGTGGGGGGAAGATCCCTTTAACTGATGATCATCATAATTAATATTTATTAGGTGCATCAGAAGCAAACAAGAGAAGCTTCACATTTACACCAATTAATTCTAATATAATCAGATTTCTTACTGATGTAGAACTCCCAGTGCTAATCCTATATAGTGGGAGAAAACTGGTGAAACTAATTTTGGTTTATAGAAAAAGGATCAGGATCCAAAAAAGTTCTGCCTGTAAGTCACAGAAATAAAAGAAAGCAGTCAGAATCAGAAAAGTTTCTTTGAGTACATCCTGCCAAATCACTGTTTTCCAAAAGAGGTGAGACTACATAGTCTAAGTAAAACCACAGTTAGAGAAATGTGAAATTGTTTGCAACAACTTTATCCTTAAAAATTTTAAATCATCTACAGTCAAATGTACTGAGGAGGATTCACAGAATCACAGAATTACAGAATGGTTGAGGTTGTAACGGACTTCTGGAGGTCATCTTGTTTAGCCCCCTGTTAATGCACAGCCACCTACAGCCAGTAGGTAGAATGGATTTTGTTATCCAGATGGCTTTTCAATACTTCTAATGATGGAGACTCCTCCACCTGTCTGGGCAACCTATGCCAGTGCTCAGTTACAGTCACAGTGAAAGAGTTTCTTGATGTTCAGAGGGAACCTCCTGTGTTTTTGGTGTCTGCCCATTGCATCAAGTCCTGTCACCAAGCACTAATGAAAAGACCCTGATTTCTCTTTACACCTTCCTTTCAGGTTTTTATATACATTGACAAGATCACCCTGAGCCTTCTCTTCTCCAGACTGAAGAGTTCCAGCTCTCTCAGTTTTTCCTAATAGGAGAGATGCTCCATCCTTTAATCATGTTTGTGGTCTTTCACTGGATGCACTCCAGGATGTCCATGTATCCGTATTTCTTGAGGGTCTGTCCTGAATCTTCTAAATTCCAGCAATTGCTGTCCTTGAATAGCCTTTGGACTGATTTTCCAACCATCCTTTAGAAACACCAGATTCATCTCATATTGCAGCTGAAATCAATCTTTTTCTTCACAAACAAGTGCAAATAAGCTTTCTATCTATGCCCTAGTTCAGACTGAATAGCTGTGTGTGAAGAATCAACTTTTGTTGGTAGCTATCATAATGAAAAAAAAAAAAAAAAAGGATTGCTGCCATTGTCCTTCTTTCTGAAGAAAAAGTAGACCATGCAGGCCAGATTAGAGAGTTAGATGTTTAGTAGAAAGAGAAGTTTCTTTGTGACATAATATCAGATTCTGCTTATTTTGGCTTATGGTTAGGGTGTCTGTCAGTCAGAGAGGCTTATACATGTTGTTGATGAGAGAAGTGTCATAGATTGTCAGACTGTATCTGGTGAATTACGCACTGGTGTTTTATGCATATAAAACAACTAACAGCAGCTCCAGGGGCAAAGCAGGAACAGAAAAGTAAAGGAAAAGGACTCAATTTCTGTAGAGGTTGTAAATTAATTGCCTCAGTTTAATTCTCAATAACCTAACTATAAGTAGCAGTAAAATGATGCATATGTATGTAGTTTACTTATTTATTGAAAGTATTATTTCTTTATATATGTATGATACATATGCAGTAAATGAATACTGTGCTGTATATATGCAGTGCTTTCGGCAAGAAAATCACCAGTGGCTGCTAGAAAAGACAGGATTATTCTGACTTGGTGGATCCTCGTATTGAATACAATAACATTAATTTTACTATCCAGTTCAATTTAATGATTCCCCTGAAGGGTTATTGGGCTGATAATCCCTATTAGAAATGAGTATGAAAACAGAATAGTTTGGTTTGGTTTTCCTTTTATGAGTCAGGATTATCTAAAAAGAAGGAAATTAATATTAAAAAAAACCTAACCAACCCCAAAACTATTAGCTCAGTGAAGAGAATATTAATTTGGAATGTGGAAACCTTCAGTGACACTCAGATGAAAACCCATGTGTTGATATAAACCAGAACTATCAATAGAAAATGAGTTCTGCTCCTGGAGTAGTCTGAACTTGATGCAAAGTAAAAAGTCAAGGTTCCTTACTTACCTAAAAAATACAAGCTTGGATTTTAACCATTGATAATAAATGCTTTAAATATATCAAACAAGATCAAATTGGATTTAGGCCTCTCCCAGAAAATTCAGTACTGCTGATATTTGCATGTTCCTCTGGAAAGTTTTAGTTTTGATATCTTCTACCAATACGAATAATTACCTAGGTAATTATTGAGATCGGTGACAAATTGTTCTTATTTCACAAAGACTATAACTTCATCTGTGTGAACATTGGTATGGAAATGTTGTATTTAAAAACTACAAATGAATTTTGTATTTTCCCCATAGAGGCCATTATATTAGCTTGCTGTGTTAGTTTAAGCCCTGCCAGGATCAGAGACCACGTTGCTGTTAGCCCTCCCCCTCCTTCAGCTGGTCGGGCTGGAAGTGAGGCACAAACCCTGGGATAAAATAAGAAGAAATTTAATAAAACAGTGTGATAAACAATCTGAAGAACAACTGTAGCAATGATGACAACAATAAAGAGCAGTAACAGTGAACAAGACAAAAGATATACAGAGAAATACCTCAATGGTTACAGAACAAGCCTGCCGCGTGCTTCCCGTGACCAACGCCACAAAGGGAAAAGTTCCCGCACCCCCTGGACCTGAAGTCAGCATGGTATGAATAACCAGGCTGGAGATCCCTTCCCCATCTCTCTCTGATGGGGAAAACTAACCCTACCCTAACTGAACCAGGACAAAATCCACCCCTTTATTGTACACCATCTGCGTCATTTACAGATGCCATTTAGCAGCTACAATAAAAAAATAACAATTTACACAGGCACAGCATAATTCACGACATGTTCTCACCCAGAATCAAGTCCCCCTGTGGTACGCATCGGACCTCTCCATTGTCCTGCATCACCCGCCATGTACACACAGGTCCTTGAACAAAATCAGTCGCGTGGATGGGTTTGCCTTTACCTTTGCCTGGCACAGGACTAAACCAGATTATTTTTCTCAACATATTCCTCATGCGCACCACAGGGACTTTATCCCCATCTACAGCACGTGGAGGTTTCAACTGAGCAGGGTCAGCTCGACTGGCAGATCCTCTTGTGTTGACTAAGCAGGTGGCATTTGCTAGATGCCAGTCCCAGTATCTGAAGGTCCCACCTCCCAGTGCTTTCAATGTGATTTTTAACAGTCCATTGTAGCACTCGATCTTCCCAGAGGCTGGTGCGTGGTAGGGGATATGGTAGACCCACTCGATGCCGTGTTCTTCTGCCCAGGCATTTATGAGGTTGTTTTGGAAGTGGGTCCAAATGGGACCCAAGTGGGTCTGACTCAATTCTCTCTGGGGTGCCGTGTCGCCACAGGACTTGGGTTTCAAGGCCCAGGATGGTGTTCCGAGTGGTGGCATGGGGCGCTGGGCAAGTTTCCAGCCATCCAGTGGTTACTTCCACCATTGTGAGCACGTGGAGATTCCTGTGGCGGGTCTGTGGCAGTGTGATGTAGTCGATCTGCCAGACCTCTCCATATCTATATTTCAGCCATCGCTCTCCATTTCGCTGGGGCTTCACCTGCTTCACATGTTTGATTGCAGCACACGTCTTAAATCCATGGACGACTACTGCAATGGTGTTAATGTGAGGTCCACCCCTCGATCTCAAGCCCACCTGTATGTTGCATCTCTACCTTGGTGAGCCGAGGTCTCATGGGCACACTGGGTTATGAACAGTTCACCTCTGCGCTGCCAGTCCAAGTCCACCTGAGCTACTCTGATCTTAGCAGCTTGGTCTGCCTGGTGGTTGTGTCGATGTTCATCAGTGGCCCGACTGCTGGGTACATGGGCATCCACATGGTGCACCTTTACCATGAGGTTTTCCACATTGGGTTACAATGTCCTGCCATATTTCAGCAGCCCATACGGCTTTACCCTTACATTGCCAGAGGCTCTGTTTCCGTTGCTGCAACCATTTCCACAGGGTATTCGCCACTGTCCATGAATCAGTGTAGAGGTAGAGCCTCGGCCACTTTTCCCACTCAGCAATATCCAAAGCAAGCAGAATGGGTTTTAGCTCTGCAAACTGACGTGATTCACCCTGTCCCTCAGCAGCTTCAGTGACCCGTTGTGCGGGACTCCATACAGCAGCCTTCCATCGTTGATGCTTTCCCACAGTGTGACAAGACCCATAACTGAACAGGGCATATTGCTTCTCCTCATCCGGGATGTTTTATATGGTGGGGCCTCCTTAGCACGTGTCACCTCATGTTCTGGTGACATCCTGGAATCTTTGCTCTCTGGTCAGTTCATAATCAACTCTAGTATACCTGGGCAGCTGGGGTTCCCTATTCGAGCCCGTTGTGTTCTCAAAGCAACCCATTTCCTCCACGTGGAATCTCTTGCATGATGCGTGGAGGAAGCCTTTCCTTTGAACATCCACCCCAGCACCGGCAGTCGGAGTGCCAGGAGGAGCTGTATTTCAGTGCCGACCACTTCTGAGGCAGCCCGAACTCCTTCGTACGCTGCCAGTATCTCCTTCTCAGTCTGTGTATAATTAGCTTCAGAGCCTTTGTATCCCCGGCTCCAGAAGCCTAGAGGTCAGCCTCGGGTCTCCCCAGGTGCTCTCTGCCAGCGGCTCCAGGTAGGACCATTCTTCCTGGCTGCCGTGCAGAGCATGTTCTTAACCTCCTGCCCTTCCCGGACTGGCCCAAGGGCTACTGCTTGGGCAATCTCCCGCTTAATTTGTCAAATTATTGTTGTTGCTCAGGGCCCCATTCAAAATCGTTCTTCTTCTCACTGGTTACATGGTAGAGAGGGCTCACAATCAGGCTGTAGTTTGGGATGTGCATCCTCCAGAACCCCACGGCACCCAGGAGTGACTAAGTCTCTTCTTTTTAGAGGTTGGTGGGGCCATGGCTGTTATCTTATCACCTCCATTGGGATGTGCCGATGCCCATCTTACCATTTTATTCCTAGGAATTGAATTTCCCTTGCAGGCCCCTTAACTTTCTTTTGCTTAATGGCAAAGCCGGCCTTCAGGAGGATTTCAATTATCTTCTTTCCTACCTCAAAGACTTCCTCGGCTGTGTCCCCCCATACAATGATGTCATCAATGTACTGCAGGTGTTCTGGAGCCCCACCTTTCTCCAGTGCAGTATGGACCAGTCCATGGCAAATGGTGGAGCTGTGGTTCTGGGGCAATCAATTACAGGTGTACTGGATGTTTTGCGGAGAAATCACTCCATAACTTTTGGGGTTATAAAGTGGGTATGTTTATTCAGCGCTGGGCGCATGGGGGATCGCTCCACCACAAGCATGCGCACCGTCTGCAGCTCTCGTCCGGCTTATATGTTACAAAATAGTGCATATTCATAAAACACCTATACATATACATAGTCTACCCCCGCCTCCCCTCGCTTCTCATGGTAATCAGGTCTCCTCTTCTTCTTCGCTGATGAACTTTTCTCCCTGTCGCTCTGCGCAGCCTCAGTTGTTCTCTGGCTTTCTTCCAGGCCAATGTTTTGGGGTTGTCTGTTTTTCAGAGACTAGGAGGGACTTCTCTTTGGGCTAGGAGTTAATCGCCTAGCAACGTTATCAGTACTTGGTATGTCTTTTTCGAACAGTCCCATACGCCTCCCCTTGTTTTTGCGCAGGCCTTGCACCATCAATCTAAGATTGTTTAGACTCCCTGTCTCACTGGATGCCTCTCCAAGTGAACGCAAACTGTGGCCTGCACTCTGGGTATATTGGAATGGAGAAGAACGCATTAGCAATGTCAGTCGCGGCGTACCACTTGGTTGACTTTAAATCTAGTTCCTACTGGAGCTCTAGCATGTCCGGCACTGCAGCACTCATTGCTGGTGTAACTTCATTCAGGCCACCATTAGGCTTTCTCACTAGACATATAGGACTGTTGAAGTGTGACTGAGTTTTGCTGATCACCTTCTGGCTTTCTAGTTGATGGATCAGCTGATGGATGGGGACCAGGGAATCTCAGTTCATGCGGTACTGCCATCAATGCACCGTCCTGGCAGCAATTGGCACTTGCTGCTCCTCAATCTTAAGCTGCCCCACCACTAAGGGATCTTCTGAGAGGCCGGGTAAGGTGGACAACTGTTCAACCTCCTCCAGGGCAGCCATACCAAGAGCCCACCGGTACCGTTTTGGGTCTTTGAAGTACCCTCTCCTGAGATAGTCTATGCCCAGGATGCACGGGGCATCTGGACCAGTCACAATGGGGTGCTTATGCCAGTCCTTCCGAGTCAGGCTCACTTCACGTTTGAGTAGGGTCAGCCTTTGGGATCCCTCCGTTACTCTGGAGATACAGATGGATTCAACCCTACTGTTAGAGTGTGGGTGTCTTTCTAGGACACTATTGCCAATGCTTTCGAGTGTGCTTCTAGTGTACTTTTCAGGAACTTTCGCCATGTCAAGTGTGTTCAAGGGGCCTGATCTTTATCCATGGGTGACTGATCATTATTCAGATCACCATAGATCAACTCAAACACAGCCAGTTCCCTGAGGTTCTGGATTCCTTTCTCAATGTTGGTCCATTTGCCTAGCTGACATAGAATAACATCCTTGTAGGGGTGCCTCTCCCTTACACTGAGCAGGAGTCACTTCCAAAGGCTGAGGGTTTGAGTCTGTTTCCCTATTTCCCTATCAATGCCAGCATCCTTGTCCAAAGATCCCAGCTGCTTGGCCTCTCTCCCCTCCATTTCAAAAGCACTGGCTCCATTGTCCCAGCATCGGAGCAGCCAGGTGAAAATCTGCTCGCATCCCAGGCAGCCAAAATCTCTCCACATATCTTGCAGCACAGTCAGGTAAAGCGATCCGACGATAACCTCTGGACCTTCCTCCTGTTCCTGTGATGGGCCTGGCTCATCCCCATCCCTGCCTTCGCAAACTAACTTTCTGATATATTTTGTTTTCTGTATAGGGGTGACTGATACCGGCACTGTCTGTCTCTCTGTCTCAGCTGCTGTGCTGGTGGAGGCGACTGAAACAGGTTCTGCCTGTTTCCCCGGCCTAGATACTGTACCAGTAAATTCACTCTCTGGTTCTGTAGCCTTTTCCCCCCTTGAGGGCAGTGGTTGGTATTAAAGAGGACACAGTAGGCATGGGCAAGTCACTAACACATTGCAGCGATTTGTGTCTCCTGGGTTTTGCCCACTTGGTAACACACCATTTCTAAGCACTCAATCAGCATATCAGGGCTCTGCATTCATTTGGGAGTGAAATTCCAAAGCATTGGGGGTGCCCACTGGTCTCAGGGAAGGCTTCCGGGCACTGCTGTTGTCAGAGAAATACCATATGGCCAAAACCGATACCAGGCAGACATTCAGAAGGCATTGTGCCACAATCACACTGGCCTGTGGGCTCCATGAATAGTTAAAACTCCCCAAAGCTGAGAGGATCTCTTCCCCTGGCTCACCCACAGAGAGGGTGAGACCCCTAACAAAAAACAAAACATCAAACAGGTACCGCCCCC
>NW_020799101.1:46596706-46642242 GCF_003259725.1 Athene cunicularia
TGTGTATAAGAGACAGGCGCGTATAACAACATAAGACCCTTTGCACATTTTCCACTGATAACAAACAGCACCACTGGGATTATACACTGGATATAAGGGTTAATCCAGCCCCACCATGCAAGCAAATGGGCCAGCATTGCAAACATTTTCTTATCAAACAAACACAAATACAAGCAGAAAGATTACACCCAACAGATTGCTCTACCACACTCTGGTCAGCATCTGCCCCACGTTGATGCGCCAATTTTTAATGTGCAAGGTTTAATTCTTGCCGGGATGAGAGAGCATGTGGCTGTTGCCCCTCCCCCACCCGCGCCGGTCGGGCTGGAAGTTAAACACAGGCCCCGGCTAAAATAACAAGAAATTTAATACAACAGAGTGATAGAACAATCTGAATAACAACAGCATCAATGGTAACAACAATAAACAGCAATAACAGCGAACAAGACAAAAGATATACAGAGAAATACCGCTAAATGATGAAGGAGCAAACCCACCACATGTATGGCAAAAAACACCACCACAAGAGAAAGTGAAAAAGGCTCCGCCCCTGGACCTGACATCAGCATGGTATGAATAACCCGGCTGGAGATCCCTTCCCCCTCTCTCTCTGCTAGGGAAAACTTTACTCTATCCTGGCTGAACCAGGACAAATTGTAAAGGAAACCTCAGAACATCACAAATGAAGCATCTACTTCAATTTGAAAAGTATGAAAAGCAGTTATGAAATGTGTGAAATTTTCTATATTTTTCAGCTAAAAGATTCATGCAAGTGATGATAACTGGAATTTACACTGTTAATTTCTTTTGAGACAACTCAGAGAAGGTCTCTTTCAAGGGAGTTTTTATCTTGGTTTTGTGCTACAAATGCATTTCAGTTTGGACATATTTGTGTCTGTTTCCTTCTGTAAAATTATAAATTAAGATACTGGTTGCAGATAATGAGCATATTGAAGTTCATCAATCAATCTTTTTAACAGGGAAATGTGACAGACATTTAATACAACTGTTTTTATTTTACAGCACAACTTGGAAAGCACATTCTTGGAAAGATTAATGCAGCTGGGTAATGTATTTCTTTATGTTTGAATGAGGATTTCCTGTTTTAAGAATGCTGATTCATAAGCTTGAAATATTCCATTTAATGTATTGTTAATTGTCACTGTACCAGTGGAGATCCAAGGAAGTTCAATATTTCATATGACCTTTCATTATAAGTCTCTTTAAAATTAAATTTAGGTGTCTGTAGATACCCAAGCTTCAACAGTTACAGAGGACTTTATTTGTCTTGGTTCAAGAGCTGTTATTCTTTCTCAATAATTGGTTAAGAAATTGATAGTTTAAATCACCCTAGTTTAAATGTTCATGTCTTGGTAATATAGTAACCTTTGTAATTTATGTCTAAAAAATGTTTTGCAAATTACAATAGTGAAATGTATTACCAATTTGCCAAGAAATTTAACAAGCCATGAGTTTTTATGGTTTTCTTCATGTTCTTTATAACAGTTCTGCAACTTTTATTTCCCCGGTATTCATTTTATTGACCATGCCACTTAAAATTCCTATAAAGAAATTATTTTATTTTCCATTTTCCTAAAATACCTCTAAGTAATTTTTTAAATACATTTGTTTCTAGTTCTCCCCAAACTATTAGCCAGAAAAGATTTTTAATTGCTTTTAAGCTATTTTAAGTAAAGTAAGTTAGTGCTTTAAGAATTTCTTGTTATGAGAATTAAGAGATAAAACAGACAATACTTTTTGAACATATCTTTCCTGACCCTTGCATTCCCAAACAAGTAAAATTTCCTGGGCCATTGGTTATCCGGTCACAAATTTATCTCCTTTACTAATGATTTTCACACATCTTCTATTAACGAAGTCTCTAAAGTTCACATGCAAAAGGCTGATTATTTATATTTGGTCAAACACCTTTTGGATAAACCTTGACAGAAGTGTGTGTATATAATACACAGTTATCAGATACTTTCAGTATTTGAAAATTGAAGTGAAAAGTATAAACAATCAAGATTGAAACTGTTAGTATATGATATTGTTGTCCAAAAAGCGGATTCGTTGCCTGGTGTGCAATAGTTCAATAATCACACATGTAAAATAGATAAGCATTGTCTTTATTAGAGTTGCACAAGCCTAGATGTTCAGTGTTTTCCCACAAAACAAACACACCAGTGGGACTTTTCACACTATATTTATACACAAAACTTGCAGGGTTAGTAATTTTCAAAGTCCAGCCTCTCCATGATGATTTGTTAGCAATTTACATAAAATTATAATACTGCTGACAATACTTCTACTACTATTCATGCTCAGGTGAAGGGTCTTCACCTATAGGCATGATTTTTAGTATTATAATGAGAGCAGTTAATCTAAAGATACATGGGCCTTAAGTTTATTTCCAAGTTGGCAATGTACCCTCTTTAAGGTCTAATTGCTCTGGGATGTCTTTGCTCAAAGGTCATCTCTTGTTCTTCTGATTAGGTATGCCTTTGGCTTTAACATATACAAATAACTTTCTTAATCTAAGCATAATATTGCTACATTGTTCTAAAAGTTAAATCTTCAACATGAGCTGTTAGAATTTCATCTTATGCTTTGCATTTTCTCAATTTCTGCAATGAATTGCAATACATCAAACACAGAAATGAGGATTAACATAAATTTGGGTGAATTCAACATTTTCACTGCATTTCTGAACTGTCACACACTGTTTATTTATGTTAGCTCATTTCCTTGACCAGCTATTTCTTTCCTATGCAAATGGAAATACATTTACATAGTCTGAGCATGCGTAGTAAAACTAGAGTGAGGATTGATACAAGGAAATGATCACCTGCTTTACAACTTACAGTAACTTACAATGATTTCTGAATATTGCTTAATAATTCTGCTTGCCCTGACTGTTCTGTGGAAGCTTACCAAGGGCTACTGCTACTGTGTTCATCAAAACAAAGCAGCTTTCTGTTGAAACTTACCAAGAATTACTATGTTCAGCAAAAGTGTTTCTTGTCCTTGGAAAGCAGATGTGCCCTAACTAGTTTACTCTGTTTAGTCTTGGTAATGAATAAGGTAGCCATATATGGATGGTAGAAGTTCCACTGGTACTTTTAGATAGGATAGAATGAGTAAATCAGCTGAAAACAGTCGTTATTCAAGAAATTGGCTAAGAGAATCTGCGCATGCTCCAGGGACAAGTACAAGGTGAGAAAGACTGTGAATCTTCCTCCAAAAGGCCCCCAAAGATGACCACCAGGATGCAATGCGCAGACACAAAGATAACAACTGTTAACACCAGCCTTTCTAACTAACCCAGACTTACTCATGCATCTGTATGTTTGTGTTATGTAATCCAATGAATATTAATATCCACACTCTATCAGTTTTTGGTAAAATAGACTGTGGATGTGCAAGCTTTGTGGAGAAATCCCCTTGCACCCCAGCACCTGCTTTATAACTCTGAGTTGTAGAGTCTGTTTTCTGCAAATATATTCTTCCAAATATTGTGTATTTGTTGCAGTATAAAACACATCTATTCTAAGTAGCTTCCAGTCACTTTTCTTGACACTGGCATCTTCTCAGGCACTTGTCTTGCATTTTTAGGCCCCTGTTATCAGGGATGTACTCAGGGAGTTTACCAGACAGTCTAAGGCCTGTTTTATCCCACCAGGCATGGAGTTACAGCTTTCAAAACATTTTACAAGTGGGTAAGTCTACAGAGGGTTGGTAGGAAATGAATATAAATGAAATTATATACATTGCAGTAAAATAAAGGAAAAATAAAAGCTAGTTAAAAACAAGTGATGATTAATGTTAAAACTAAATGTCTGTCTTTGTTGTTTCTTGTACATTGAGAAGGTCGTGAGGTTTTTTTAATTTCAAGTATATTTACAGCCACTTCCCTTCAATACCTGGAGAGTTTATTTCAGAATTACATGATAAAAACATATTAATTACAAATGCATAATTCTTCTTTACAGAGGGAGATTTGAATTCCAAGTGACAGAAATTTTCTTGTGGCAGAAAAAAATTTGGTTAAGCAGATATATGCTCCTTCCTGTTAAATGTTTTTTTTCCTCTTAGTAAAAGTTCAAAAGTACTGCAGCAAGTTGAATGACAAGCCCACTTTGCCTCATTTATCAAACAAGCATTATTTTTTACTGGTTAGTTTGCATTCTATTTTTAGGAATATGGTCTGATTTTTGTCTTCTCTAAAAAAAATGAAAGTTTGATGGGGAAAGTTTCAGACTATCATATAAGAAATGGATGTGCTATCCCTAAGGATAAACCTACCATAATAGGTCAAAAGCTGTCTGGGGAAAAACAAACAAACAAACAAACAAACAAACAAAACACTCATAAATTTACATCACAGGAACAATTCGCAACATAAATTCAAATATCCTTGTTTCTAAAAAGAAAACATGTAGTGAAACAAACCCACCTTTCTTGTGAAGGATTCTGTATAAACCTAAGACTTATACTGAGTACTTTTGTGACCAGAAGTTTTCAAAACTATTAGAAAGTCTAATAATTTCTGATATTATTTGATATCTAAAACCATAGTTTATCAGAGGATGAATGTCACATGTCACAGGAATGAGCTTGCATTTGACACTCTTACATTCCCTTTTGATCCAGAATTAGATGCAGGACTTAGCCAGTGGTTTTATATTCTGAAGGTAAACTTTCAGTAGTTCAAGAAGGATGTCTTTAGAGACGTACAATGTTTCCTGCTGTAGCCCAGTGATCAGCACAGAGTGCTTTTGACAGCCTGATGAACTCCATATTGACAGGCCTCTGCTTCTTCTTACTTAACCATTAAGACATACTTCAAAACATCACAGGCCTTTCGGAGGCCTGCATTTTTGTAAAGAAAAGTCTTACCTTAAAGCTTATCACATATTTTTCCAAAACACTGTCATCTCAGTCGGAATCTAAAGCACTATAATCACAGTAAAACACAACCAGTTGAATAGATAAGTAATCTATCTGGACCTATTTCTTTCTGGTTTGATTAAACACTTGATTTCAGCTTTGCTTAACAAGTACTTCAGTCTGCAATTCTTGAATTTAATTTGTCCCAAATTACTTCTGGTTTTGAAAAGAAAGGTGGAAAAGCCCTCAAAAGATTGCATCAAAAACTACAAACCTAAACTGGGGTTAACTATCCTCGACATAGGTTACTCTAGAGTTTTTAATGTGAATGTCTGTTACCAATCCAAAATTCTCTAGTTTTCTCACATAAAATATTTGGCCAAAACCCTTAAAATGTATACTTTGAGTTGCTGTCAAAATAGATACACATTTGATAGAATAGTCACAGAAACTGAAAACAAGAGAGACACAAGCAGATTCTATGCAGATTCTCTTTTATATTCACATTAATATTAGTAGTGGAAATATAAGGTGTTTGGTCAACCCTAATTGTTTTTTCTTCTGCTAGTTCTTTTTCCAGTACCAGTGGAAACCAGAGAACTCATGAAAATGTCACAAGAGAAAAGAAAATAAAAGGAAACAGCCAAGGTCACTTCAACGTTTAACTACTACTTTTTGTGTATGGGCTTTAAAAACACTCAAAATATGGGAAACTGAGTTCTTGTGCAGGACGAGAGAAAAGAGAATAGTCAAATTTAAAAGGCTGTGATAAAAAGAATTTGCATACAATGACTGTTGCTGATCTTTCTTAGTACGAGAGCTGTTAAGACATGAACATAAAATACTATATGCAATGATGTTTTTACTCAGATACCAAAATTTCTATATTTAGCATTGCTTATGGTCCCCAGAAATGAAAAATTATGATTGCACACCTTGAAAGAAACCCCTCATCTTCACAGAGAGATTGTTTTGTATTACATATGATATTAAGAAATTAAACAAATTGCTATGTTGGAACTAATTTTTTTTTAGAAACAGAATGAAGAAGGAGGTCAGATAAATGGTCTTTCTGAACAATCTTTCTGTAGCTAACTGAACAACTTTCAAAAGAGCATTCAGAGTTCTGAAATGCAAATGTTTCAAATCTCTTCTGACATTATTTTAGTTTTTATCTGCAAAGCATGCTATTAATCCTACAAAACAGTTACTAAACTAAATAATTTGCAAAATTAGATGAAATAAATTACCAATTAAAAATAAATTACTAGAGATACCTCCTTGAACATCTTCCTGTAAAAGCAGGTTATTAACCAACAATTACAGGATCCTTAAATGTAACAATACAGCTTTTTTAAAAAGTCTCTATATTGCAGGTAGCTTATAGGATTTAAGTCCTATTGGGTATAACATTCTAAAGTCAGTTGCAAATTGAAGCATCATTAAAATTGTTAAGAATAAATCTATTTTCTGTGGATTTTCCTTCTCTTGAGTATAAGCTGTAAATTTTGCATCACCTCAGCAAGATTAGAACACATCCCATTGGAACTCATTGGTGATCCTTTTCTTAGATAAATTTACATTCTCTTTTAAATGCAATACAGAAAGATTCAAATAACCCTTTAAAATATACCATATGAGATCAGTGTACTAAAACAACCAGTGATTCACTGTGTATTAAAATAAAACCTGTGAAAGAACATAAAATGCCAATACTCATCAGAATATCTAAACATTCATCCCTATTCTCAAGTCAATTCATAGTTAAAAACATATTAGAATGGCCTATTGACTGATTAAGTGTACCAGCAAAACATGCCAAGAGGAAGCAACTTTAAAAAACTACCTTCATTTAAACTTTTGCATTGATTAATTACCCATCTATATAAAAAAGATATTTTTTATTAATTCTGTTGGTCAGCAAAATGTTTATGAGGTTTACAATGACTTCGATCTTCCCCTACAACTAGAATAGAAAGTATACTTTTCACCCCTAAGAATACATTTATGTTTACCTAATATTTACTTAGGTAATAAGTACTAAATTGCCATAATTAAAATCGTAAAAGATAGCTGTAAAGTAAGGTAGTCACAATATTAAAAAAAAAAAAAGTCTGTTTTTTTTTTTTTTTTAAAAAAAAGTCTATTTTAGCACATAAAGAGGTTTTTTTTACATGACAGATGTCAATAAGTTTAATGCATAGAGCAGTATTTCACCAAGTCAGCCATGTAAGATTAAATATAGGTCACTAATCTAAAAAATGTATCTAATTATTTACCTAAAAAAAAGTTATCAATAACAGTCTTCACAGGTGCATTCAATTGAGAAATCCAAGACTAACATAATATTTTCTCATCTCCATATATTAAAAATAAAAATAACATAATTTTTTAAAGAAAGGCAAGTAGACAAGGCAATCTAGAAAAGTCAAAGTTTCTTGAAAAATGTAGACAATTATTAATTCATTAATTATTTTATTTGAAGGTAGGCAATCTGAGTAGTTACTGAATAAGTGGGTCTGAACTGCACAGCTAGGTATTTTATAAAGAATGGAGATGCAATTTTTTCCGATTACCTGTCCTGTACTCAAGACAGAGCTAATTTGTTTTGTCTGTGCATAGAGATAATATGATTCTAGATACTTCCTTACATGGTTTTAGAAATATGTTAGAAATATGCTGAGCCCCACATGGGCTAAACAAATCACAGATCAGCGCAGTGCTAAAATAATCTTGTGCTTTTTACACCAGCTTTGTACATTGACAGTCGGTGACCTGTCCTGAGCAAATTTTTTTTTTTTTTTTTTTTTTTTTTTTTTTTTTTTTTTTTTTTTTTTTTTTTTTTTTTTTGTGTATAGTCTGCCTGTTAAGACCCTGTGTGAATATAGAATTGGTGTATCTGGAACTAACCTTTTTCAAAATATTTCTTTAGGAACTGGACTTATATATGAAATAAAAGTGAAGTAAATTCTGAATTACTGTGACCTTCAGTAACAGATTTTCCACAGTATTTCCTATCCCAATTTCAAGAAAATGAAGTCTAAATTACATTTTACTCACAATTAAAAAACAGGAATCAGACACCTCTAAACCAAATTTAATTTGACATAGCTACATGACTATAGCATATATGTTTCTTGCTTCTATTATGTCATCAAGTCAACTTTGGCTCTTTTTGGTGTCAGAAGAATTTTTGTATGAAAGTCAGTGAAATAGTTAACTGAAGAAGAAGGGAGAGTTGCTCTTTTTAACTTTGTGTAAGCTATCTTCTTTTGTGGATAACCAAGATCACATGCTAACCACTATTAACTGTCAGGTGTAACTTTTTCATCTGATATTCTGTCATGTGGCTCTATTAAGTAAAACGCATTCCCATGATGTTTTGCCAGTTATTAGGCCTAGCATAAAGGACACAACCAGGATAAAGATAAACCAATAACCAAATTGTATTTGATACAAAAGGGCCAGTACATGGGTGAGCGCTGGAGGTACAAACAAGTCAGTCAGATTATACATAATTGACATCAATCCCACTGACCCCAACAATGACACCGCACAACCAACAATGGGTGGAATAAATGGTGAAATGCAGTCTCCCATAGAAAGGACGGGAGACAACCGAGTCAACAAACCAAATACATAAGACCAAGGAAGCCACATACTGAATCTCCACACAGCCCACATTTACAAAAGCCAGACCTGACTGGAGCCCAGTCCCAGGGAGGCAGGAGGTTCTTCTCCAACAGGAAACTCTGCAAAGTGCATCCATCTCACAGACAGACACTGCCCCTTCCTGCAAGTGGTCCCAGCTTTTACCCCTAAGTGGGACACCTGACCCTTGTTTACTCATTGCAGACACCTGGGGCTCATTTACCTCATGGCTCTCCCTGCAAGGCCAGCTGCACCCTGGAGGGGAGCCTAAAGGCAAACACACACCCCCTTTGTGAAGGGCTGTGGGAATCACCCATATGTCAACCTTAATTTGGGGTTTGGGATTGAAACCCCAGCATTTCACATGGAGAATACTATAATGGTTGGATTTAGGTTTTAATTAGACCATATTATTGCAATTCTCTGCAAGACCACACTTTGTGATAACTTTCCTTCCCCTCAACTTAGAAACTTCATGTTTCCTATTATATATAAAATTGTGTTGTTACACCAGACTGTCACAGATGAAAGTATTGACACAGTAATGATTTAGTAAAATAATCTAGATTAATATATAACAACTATTTGTCAATACAAAATAACTCAGAAAGAAAAGCGACTTATTCAGGTTCTAAAATGACAATATTCACTCTAACTTACTTAACAGTACCTTAATTTATACACATATATGCATGCACATACACAAAACAGATGTATACATACAGAAACAAAGGTATTTGGATTCAGTAAAATGAACACAAAAGGGACAAGCACACAGGAACAAGGGTAAGGGTACGTACCCCCTCACACACACACTAAACACGTGAAATAGAAGCTAGCTCAAAGAAAATTTCCCTCTTGAGTGATATGGGAAATTTAGGGGATGCAGCGAGATCAAAACTTTAGGCCTGTGCAAGGCTGGGGACTGTGTCCATAGACCTGCTGGATACTGATCGTGTTGCTAGGCTACTATCTTCTGGCCTGAACAGAGGCCTCCTCTGGTCAGCAATATATTACCCAAATTCCAGCACAAACTGACCTGGCAGTTTGGCCAGGGGCCAGAGAACAACTGAGACTGCACAGAAGGACAGGGTGAAAAGTTCATCGGCAAGGAAGAAGAGATACTTCATCTATACGACCCCTGCCCAGGAATTTGTGACCACCAAAGGAGCTCAACGCACAGACACAATCCCCCATTGTGATCCTCCTTGCGTCCAGCGCTGAATAAACCTACCTACTTTACAACTCCACAGTTGTAGAGTCTTGTTTCTGCAAGTCACGAGTTTAGAGCAAATATTCACAGTGCCTTGGTATTCCTCAACGGGCGATAACTGAGACTCGAGAGGGTGGACTTCGCCCTGGACTTCTGTCTGGAGCAGACGACACCTGAGAGGCATCCCAGCTCAGGGGAGATGCTGGTCACAGGCCCGCTGCAATCCATGAGAGCTCAAAGGGTCTCTCTGGTGGTCGCAGTTTATAGGATCCAAGATACTTGACTTTTGCCAAATACTGTCTGGTGCCTTCGGGCAGTTGCACAAGAATTTGAATAACATGCAACCCTGTTATTGTTCCATCTGACCACATCCCAGGCATAGGTGTGCCAGGCCATCAGGAGATGATGGGCCATTATAACTCTTTCCAAGCAATTGAGAGGGACGGGAGCCAGGCTTGTTAAGGCTGTCAGTCCTTATCTCCATAGATTGGTGTATGGCTCGGGGGAATGTGGATGGAATCACACCTGGCACCAAGCAGCCCAATAGAGGGCAGGGAGGGGTAAGAATTGCACCACCACACAAACATCATTTGATTTTCCAGAGAGGGTCACATCATGGGGTTTTAGCTTGCTCTTAAATCTCTATCAGTTCTTCAGTAAAATTAACAGTAAGAGGTAATATCTAAATAGTAATCTCTGCAGCTGAATTATTTTTAATCAGTTGAAGGTAGTCAGTTTATTTTTCTAGGTAAAGGTGTTTATTTGACACTGATGTATGACCCTTTCCAATTACTTTGATATTGTACCAGCTACCATTCCTCTCTTCACAGCCACCCAGCTGATTTTAAAACCATATAATAAGGCAAAAAAAAAAAAAAAAAAAAAAAAAAAAAAAAAAAAAAAATTCATTTATTTAGCATTATGAAAGAAATGAGAAGAGTATTGTTACATTTCAGTAAAGTCTATGAATATGATACTGCATTCTTTGTATTCTTTAATTTTGGAAATATTTTGGAAAAAATATACATTTTTTGTTCTTTCTAAACCTATATTGTTTACTGCTCTTAGTTCTGTTAGAACTTTAGACTCAGACTCTTGAAATCTGTGAACTTTTGATTCCATCTGTATTAAAAATATTTGAGTCCTGTGTCATGTCCCACTCGGACAAGGTGATCAGGTGACTCAGATTTGCAAATCCCCAATTGGAGCAGACAACAAGTCTCCAAGTCCAACCATTTATTAACTACCCACAATGTACTAATTGAACACATGATAACTGGCTAAGTATATAGCAAGTTGTGGCGAGAAATACAATATGCCTTGCATTTCTTAATGGAAAAAGAAAAAGATTGAGATAGAGGGAATGGGGAAATAGAGATCACCAGTCTGGGTTCCTGTGCTGATCCCACTGGCAAGGGTTCCAGGAGGCAGCCTTCTTTTTCACTGGCATCCTTCTTTTCACTTCACTGCTCTCTCTAGGGCCCCCCTCTTTCTTCCTCCGCCCTTGATTTATACCCACTTTTCTTGGGTCCATCCCCTAGGTCAACTCACAGACCTACCTATCCCATGTACGGGGAGGGGTAAGGTATTTCATGGGATGATGTAATTAGCATGTTCATGTTAGTCTTCGTTAGCATATTGAGGGGTGTTAACTTTAATATACATTCCGTGGATAATGAAGCAAAGTTCATTCACTGGACACATGGCCCTTGAAATTTGTCCAGGTGCACCAGAGCAGAACTGTCCTGTCTCCACTGATCTCCCTCCTCCAGCTGCATCCTGTGTTATTGGGGCAGCCTTATCAGCTTCGGCCACCACACCATCCACCCTGTGACTCGTAGTTTTGTCTTGCGAGTATTTGAGGTATTCCTTCGATCAGCCTCAACTTTTGCTTTCCCAGGCTGTTTCTCACAGGCCTGGTTTCACGTCTCTCACATCCTGGTACCCTGATTTAAGATGTTACTGTTTGCTCTAGTCCCATTTGCAAATGCACCAATCTTAGTATCATTTCTAGCTTCTGTGATTTTTTTCCTGCCATGCTTGGACTTAAAGTAGAATTGAAGGATGAACAGAGCAGCACAATTGAAAACTCCAGTCCTAGTGATCTTTCACTTCTCCACAGACATTTTTGGTAGCTCTATGATGAGCAGCTGAGTGATAAATTAGCTGAGATTGTGTACAAACCATTATGAAATTAATACAGAACGTCTTCCAATAAAAATAGCTTTCTACTACTTCTCTGTCCTCAGACAACAATTAACTATATAATGATACTCTCTGAACTTTTCTGGTCTTTTTCAATACAATAATGATTCAGACCTAACTGAATAACCTCCACTTGTTGATATTTTATTCTGAACTGAGAATCCTCCTCCAGGATTATTTCACCTTTTGGGAACCACTAAAAATTGAGGTATCTGCTTAAAACTTCCCTGAACCTCCCTGGCCAGGACAAGGCAAGGTGTTTCCCACGCACTGGATGAAAAAGTAGAGGGAAAGAAGAGAAATCTTATGAAATACAGCTGTTGAGGTGCTCTCTGCTCTCTCTTATTTCCACAGGGACTACGGGCAGGAAATGTCTGATGATATATTTTCTTATTCCACAATGCTTCCACACGAAAATACCTGTCAGAGCTTTGCTTGGTAAGAGGCATAATGACCACATCAAGAGTAAAACTGTAAATGTAGAAACATCTCAAGAGGAGAACTGTACTATAATTCAATTCATAGTTGCCTTAGGAGCAGGAGAGGATTACAAGATGTTGTTTTCCCTGCACTGGAGAACTGATGCTCAATCCTTGGCACTATTAACTTGCATACGTGCAGATTCATGTTAATTAAACATTCCATTGCTTTTTGCCACACAGTTTGCAGATATACTGATCTCACATGACTAGCCACTGATACTGTAAACTATGACTGGAAATAAGTCTGAATAATACATTGTATATGTGACTTGGAAACTGCATAATTCTGTGGGAAGACTGTGGTGCATGCTCTGGACATTTGTTCACATAGGTGCCTGAGCCAGTTGCTTTATTTAGAATCTCATATTACACTAAGATCAGTATAACTAGTCTCTCTATTTCCTACATTATAGAATTCACACTGTCAGGATTCCATGATTTGGTATAAAGTTCCTTTAAAAAAAAAAAAAAAAAAAGCTGGGTTCTAGACCAGAAATAGAAATACATTCCTATTATCAAGTTTCAGTTACATCTATATTTGGTTTTTTAAGATTTTTCTGTCCAGAAGTATTATTACTAAATCTTCATTCTCTTCAGTTATTTCTATATGGGTCATTTTTTCACTTACCTCTATAGGGCATGGATAAAACAGTACATTATTCAAAAGTAACACTCATTTTAGGGACAGATGTTGCAGATCCCCCTAACCAAATCCCCTTTGACTATGAAGTGCAGGACATAAGGGGTCCTGGCTCCCTGAGGTAGGCATATCTGGGAAAATTCTCTTGAGACCATGACCATCTGGCATACATTTTAATAACATTTCAGCAGCCTGGCAGGGCTTCTGAAAAAAATATTTTATATGTTTCAGTAGGAAGAGACAAAATAAATGTCTGTGTTACCAGCATATCGAATTTTCCCTGTTCTGTAGCTCACATAAACAACAAATAGGTCCAGATCTTGTTCTTTTTGGAGTAAAATTAGAGTTGACTTTGGAAGAAAGAATCAATCCTACATCAGGACAGCAACTGTTCTGGCTATAGCTGCCAGAATGTGGCAAATATATAAAGAACAAGTATCCTGAAGGGATAAAGCATCTTTAGAAGGAAGTACTAAAGGAAAACAAATCCCTGAATGGTAGGAGTTAGATATATTCAAAAGCCAGTTTAAGAGAAAAATAGAGATCAGATCTAAATATTTCACCGTTTTCTTGAATTAATTCTATTGATGAGGAGGGACAGGAATTTGTGACTTCTGTAATACTCATTGATGGACCTCTACTAATGTGACTCAGTGGAGCTCATTCAGCTTGACTTAACATAAGCTTATAACCCTATGCTTAACCAGTTCCTTCCTCCCCTAGAAGTCTGGTTATATTCAGGATATTTAGACTACTTCTAACTGTTAATCTAACATAGTTAGACAATTGATGTATCTCCACACTACTATTAGTCCTAAAAATCATTCTAATATCATCCCAATATCTTCTGTTTCACTATAATAGTCAAGTGCTCTGTCCTAATTTCCTAGTTAACTTTTACATCTGCATCATGCCATCTTCTAAATGCTCAGCACTAGTTTGCTCATTCCAACTCAAGCTTTTCTATCTTTTTCATACTATTTAAGAGTTTAGAGTTCTGAAGTCCTTCAGATTATAATTTCTTTTTGAGACTAATAATTTTTCTAGTCTTATACAGGTTGTGGAAAAAGGAAACTAGGACAGGAACCATTGCTTATATTTCATTTGTTGACAGAGTCTTTGTTCTTGAAAATGACCATTAATTAACCCTTCCCTTTCTCCTTTTCTCCCCAGTAATAATTTTAACTCTAAATTAATCTCTGATTTAAAGGCTGTCCTTGTCAGCCCTGAGGAACCATACAGCATTAGCACCTGTCTCCAATTCCCAGTGGATGATTTCTTTCAGAGGTACTTCTTCATTAAAGTGGCTGTGCCTTGGAGCAGTGCTGACAGTTGCAAGCTGTCATGACTCTTTGGAATAGAGTGCCTCGCTGACAAAGGTTAATGATTTATCTTGATCACAGGCACCCAACCTGGTTCATACTTCCAGAAGCAATAATCCTTTTGACTGGGCCTGGTAACTCACTGATATTTGTGCTAAACTCAGACTAAGAGTGAAGAGAAGATAAAAAGGAGACAGGCAAAAGTCAGTTTTCTGCCTTTTGAAACCTCTGGCTCTGAATTAGGCTTCCAGTAAAGATTAAAGATTTAGAGAGTGTAAAGGCTTATGACACTAGACAGGTGCTGAGGAGTATATAGTACTTTGTCTCTTGTTCTTGAATCTCTATATACCAAAGTTATTTTAACACAGGACTCTAAATGCAGGGTATACTTGCTGACTCAGAAAGTACACAGTGTTATGAAGAGGACTTACGGAAAAAGCCTCGTCCTCTCTTGCAGGAGAGATTTAAGAAATCTGACCACCTCATAGGGTGACACAAAGGTCAGCACGTTGACTAAAATTAGTGTTTCTAGATTTTGTTTGTTTGTTTGTTTGTTTTTTAATTTCTATGTGTGTGTAAATAACTGCTTACTAAAAGACTTTGTTGTTGATCTCTGAGTTTTAGGGAATCATCCGTACCAACAGCTGAGAGAGTGAGAGAGAGAGAGAGACTGTAACTGTTTTCATCAGTGACCACATTTCCACAGGAATAGAACTCATACTCCACTCTTTGCTCAAGTAAATGCTTCACATAAATTTTAATTGAAATAAGAAAAAATATTCCAGATCATTACAGAATCATTCAAGACAAGTTTTACCTTTCGCTTATTCTGTAGCCCAGTAAGTATTTATTGTAAAGAGATAGTGAGCCCTTTCTAGTGTGCTATTCACCAAAAGGATAGATAGTTTCCAAGTAGTCTGTGAAAACAGGGAAATCCTGTCAAAGGCTGAGTAATTTTGCGCAGCCCAGAAACAGTCTTTTACATTATGGAGAATTTTAACAGCAAAAATATGGTCCCTTGAATAATTTGTATCCAAATTTTGGTTGTTGATACCTATGTACATAATTAATTTGTTATACGTTTCCCAATAAATCTTCCCCAATAAATTTTAATTTCTTCATTGCTCTGAGAGACACTTACTACAGAGGATGTATTTGTGGATGTATTCAGGCATTTTAGGATGCAGATAAGCACTCTCTAGGAAGCCAATCCTGTATTCAGAAGTTTCTAAGTACCAAACTTCCATTGCAATTACATTTCTCAAACTTGCTTCTTTTCTCCAACTGAACTTTTATTAAGCTTCATTTAAAATATATACTTTTTTTGCTGTTATTGCAGTAAAAATCACTGTACTCCAAACTATACTTTTCCAATAACCATTCCAGAAGATGAAAACTAATATATGCAACATTGCCTACTCAGCTGAGCTTGTAAAATTCTTATTTGTAAAGAGAAAACTAACATTATTTTCTTCAAAAATGGGCTCTTGTCATTTTTGCACTCTTACAGAAAATTACTTTACCAGTTTATGACTACTACTGCCTGAAAGCGAAGTAGGAATAAGAAAATATTTTTTTATTTCTGAACACTGTAAATGAGATCACTATAACACCCACAGAATTTGATATAGTCATTTAAGGTTTTACTACCATTGTTTTATTTCTTCAGTGGTTATTTATATAAATAACTTCCAATGTATTAAAAAAAATTTAAAAAAATAGTAATAAAAAAGAAAGGTCTGTTGTAATTCCAGTTTATTTGATAATTAACAGACAAAATACTGAGAGACAGCTGGAGACGATTACAGATAATATTCTTGTGTCATAAAGATTAAATTTATTTGAAAATATAAGTTCTCAAAAATTCTGATAGATTGGTTTTCTAGTCTATGCATAAATCTTAAAACATTTTATAGCAGTTTATTCTTAGGAACACTTATTGTGAAGTTGCTTTTACATTAAATCTTCATATATTGTTTTACAAGTATGACCTTCAGGATATAAAATTCATTGTAATAATATGACTGTTCTGCAAAGGTATAGTAGAGTATGAATGTAGTATACTTCAGGATTGTCTAGCTGTAATCTACCTGAATTTACAGCAATTATTACTTCACTGTGTAAACTGAAAGACTTTCATTTTACAGTCTTGGCATACATCTCTACTCATGTTTCACCACCAGATTTGAACAGAATTTTGTTAATGATCTGTGCTTGATATTACTTGTTTGGGTGGGGTTTTTTTTGTTGTTGGTTTTTTGTTTGTTTTTTTGTTTTGTTGGTTTGTTGGGTTGTTTTTTTGTTTTTTGTTTTTTTTTTTTTTAAGTTTTAAATCTGCCATAGAAGCAGGAAGATCATAAGAGAAAAGATATTCTCCAAGTCTATTTTACCAATGTTACGGCTGGCAGTGTGAAAATATCTTTATTCTTACCCTGTCATAGTACAGTTACCGTCCAAGAAGGGAGATATGTTTTTCTCTTCAGTTATCTTTGATTTTATTAGATAAATCTTCAAAGCTAAAGACATACTTTTGGCAGACCTGTAGTCCACACTTATTCTCTTGAATCATAGACGATATGTTTTATCTATTCTGAAGCCCCAGGAACTTCAATTCCTATGTGAATACTTCTTCATAGATCCTGCAATGCTCCATAAGCCCTAAGCATTTTCTTTGATTCCCCAAAGAAAAACAGGTAAAACCATCTCAGTTTCAGGAACAATATGTTAATATTATTTCCTAAATGAATTTAGAATATATTTAACTGGTGTCCTGAGTTATGCTTCCATGGCCCTGTTCATGTCCTGAAGGCAGAATGCAGTAATGAGCATGTTTAGATCACAGAAGCCATGTTCCTGCATTAACACTCAACTCTGTACAGGAAAATTCACCCTCCTGTGAGTTATATTGAGAATTTTTACACTGTGCTGCCATATGCCCAGTACATGTCCCTCAAGAAACAATCTGCCTGGGACTCTTGTAGGTGGATAGGAGGGGTTAACTAATTAGTTAATATTGACATATAAATTCAGATGTAAACACCCTGTTACTGTAAACTCTTCATTCCTCAAATTTTATTCCTTTGGATAATTTCTTACTAAGTAAACTGTTTTAATTTTCCTTCTCAATAAAATGCCTCAATAAGAGTATCTTTTCCTCATTGTTAAGTCTTTCTTACTCTTTTCTGTTCTTTCTTCCAACCATTAGTTATAGTTTTGCTTTTCAATTCAAAATGTTTGAGTCTTTTCAAATTTAAATGATCTTCCATGTTTCTTTGAACCTTCCTCACAGAATCTTAAGCAATATAATTTTATTTTTGGCTTTTCCTGTCTCTTCTCTATTTCTTAGTTCTGAAGTATGTGCAGATACCTTGCTGATTATCTCTTCAGAAATCCATTACTAGAACACCTATGTTCAATCTTTTTTTCTTCTGTTCCTGATTCCATGTGTAACTGCGGCGGGCGGAGGAAGCAAGCAGCCGATTCAATGTGAATGATAGAGCAAGCTTCAACTTTATTGAAAGAAATCACACCTTATATAAACATTCTACAATACACTACTCGCAACTCTATTGGATACGTTTAAAAGCTACATTATAACATCTCAGCCATTGGGTACATCTAAAAGGTCACATTATAATATCCCAGCCCCCTGTGGCATTTCTGGTATGCATAAACATCTTTCTTGCTGTGAACCTGCTTCTCTCCCAGGGCTGTTTTTTCTCACCCCCAAGGTCATAAGGAGCCCCAACTTATCTCTTTGCTCTCACAACAGTCCTTGTTAGCATTACTGAGCCTTGAATCTCCCTTCTTGTTAGCATAACTGTACCCTGGGTTTTTTCTTCTGTTTACCTCAGGTGGTTGTGACCAACTTCTGCAGGGAGCTATGGCCGACCAGCTCTTGCAGAGAGCTATGGCTTTGCTCTCTGCAAGCCATTCTCCAACATGTAACAATTTAAAAGTGTGTACTAGAAGAGAGTGAAAAAGACACTAAAACTACCAAAACACCACTAATAAGGAACCTGTATATCTAAGAGCTGAATATATCTTTCAGTTGAAAGGTAGTATGAGCTTAAGTTCCTGTTTATAGCTATTGTAACATAACTAATTAGCAAGTATTCTTCACAAAGTTTATTACAAATCTACCTATGAATGTATCTAATGAAAATGTCCTTCATGTTTTCATTTCATTGCATAGCTAATTTGTTTCCTGGCCAAGTAAACTAATATAGTTGTATTATTAGCTGTTCTTTTGAATCCTTTCCAAAAGGAATTCAAAATCAGCCTAAGCATCTCTTGCTTCTAAACAGAAATTGCAGAACTATATCTAAGGATTCATTTATTTGAAAAATTCTGACCTTTTCTAATTACAAACAAATGTCAGTCTTCACAAATTTGGTCATTATTCAAAATTTAATGTTTGTTCTTTCTGACAACTCAAGTCCTCCACGATTTGTTGGACAAAATAATAACAAATAATAGTGGAAAAGGGCCAGGCCTAAAGCACAAGTGATGTGTTTGAAAGGTGGCTCAGACTGCTCACCAAAGTGTTGGAAGTTGGTTATCCTTCAACACCTTCCTCAGTCAGATGATTGGTTTTGTGCATTGATGGAAAGGGGGTGTGTGTCACATAGAAAGGATATATAGAAGGACATAGACATTTTTCTTTATTATTTCTTCTCTAGAGAATGAGAATCTGTTTTGAGGAGGAGATGCAAGATGCATAAGTAGGATTGTGGATTTTAAATAACATGACTTTGTCTTGGAACAAAAGAAATAATATGTGTCATCTAAGTGCCAAAGTTATTACCTGGAAATAGAGATGGGTTGGAATCAGATTTAATGAGATTTAGATTTAAATCTTTTAAAATCTATTGTAATGTGATATAAATAATACAATATATTAATGTCTTATGGTAGTAATTAATATAACAAAATATAAATATTTTATGGTATAATAGTGGTGAGAATGTACTGTTAGAATCTAAGAGTGTAAACAATCTATTTCCTTATCCATGTAATTATGTGAGTGGTAGGCATATACCAGGGAGAGCCAGCAGTAATCAAAACTACCTTAGTTTTAGAAAATTTACTTACAAAGGATGAAATTTTTATAAAAATAAATGGGAAGTGAAAACCCAGAACTATAACATCTATTTGCGGTTTTTCAGTCTCCTTTATATAAAACTTAATTAATGGTGTCTCATGTTTCATATACTATATTTGTATGTATTTTAAGGCTTTTTAAAAATTAACCCCCATAATAAAAATATGTAATTATTTCTTGGACATACTTTATTCTTGGTGCAAGATTAGAGGAAAAAATGTTTGTACATGTGTCCCGATCCAGTACTGGGGAGGGTTCTTAAACGATCCCAAGACCAAGATTAAGACACAAATGAGGTCAGATGCCATACAACCTTGTGAACTTTATTTAGCATACAACTGGTAATAGCAACAGGACAGAGAAGAAAAGGAAGGAAAAGTCAGAATCCCCAAGCAAGAAAAACAGCAGAGATGCAGCAAGGCTAGTTACCACCACCACGAATCCAGCGATGTACTGTTGGCCTGATCCCAGTGCAGATAATGGTGCTCCAAGCTTCGGAAGTGCAGAGATGTGAAGAGATGTGGAGAGATGTCCAGAGAGAGATGAGAATGTGGAGAGAAGTACACAGTCCTTTTATTGTGCCAGATTTCTCCAAACAGTCCACCCATTTCCACGGGACTATTATATCATGGTCCCTCAAGTGTGCATGCCCTGGCATTCATGGAGGTTGTGCCGGTCTGCATTTCTTCTTCATCCCAATTTAACTTCAGGCGGATGTCGTGGTTTCATCCGGGACAGTTCCTCTTCTCCTGAGCATACTTCTCCCCGTCCACGGGACTCTGAAGCCAGGAAATGGTGGTGGTGTGATAGCAATGTCAAGAAATACAGTCCAACACAGTCCCTTACACCACCCCGTGGTTCAACATTGCTGTCTTCGTGGTGGCATGAAAGATAACAGTGCAGAGAGAAAAAGACTAGAAAAGTGAGCAATACAATAACAAATAAAATTTTTGGCAAACTCTTCATTAATAAACATATTTTAACAGTATCCTTAACAACAATGAACGTATTTGTATAACAAGTAAATATTCTTAACAATATTCTTAACAACTGTGAATATCTTTATCTAACAAACATCTATTTTTAACAATATTTTAGCAAATATAAACATTTTTATCTAACAAACATATAACCTTAACAATATTTAAACATTTTTATCTAACAAATCTATAACCAAGAGCAATTTTAACATGTTTAAAACTAACTTTATGAAACCAGAACATTTTATAAACTAATTTTGAGGCTCCAACGAATCAGTAGAGGAACACAGTGACATTCTCCAAGGAAAACATTTACAAGGACAAAACAAAAGTATAACAATAATAAGTAAAATAATAGCCAACAGGGGAAAAAAAAGCAACATGAATTAAAACTAATATTAAAACACGATCCATTTTTCCGTGATCGTAAACAGAAAATACCACAAAATGGTTGGAGTCCTGCAAGTCCATGCGGTCGGCTGCTCCGGTCTGCTGGGATTGAGAACATCATGCACAGAGGCTTTCCACCCCACCTTTATCCTAAAGCGCATGCATCATGTGAGCCTAGAAATTTCTATATTAATTTCAAACCTAAACAAATAAACAATACTACTATTTCTAACAATTATTAAAACTAATTAACTTATGAAAAATAGACATCTTAAAAACTAAATTTGAAATTCCAGAGAATCAGCAAAAGAACACGAGGGCAGTTGAAGATCGTGTAAAACAAAAGAACATGACGGTTGAGGCTCAGGTAAAACAGCAGAAGAAGACGATGGTTGAGGTTTGGATAAAGCGGCAGAAGACGATGGTTGTTGAAGAGACTCAGGTGAATTAGCAGAAGAATGCAGTGGTTGCTGCTCAGGTAAAGCAGCAGAAGAAGGTTCAGGGGAAGCAACAGAGGAAGATGAAGGTAGTTTACAAAACTGACATTCACAACGACAGAGAAGGTATATTACAATAACAAACAAAGCAATAGCTGACAAGACAAGAATTAAAGCTAATGTGGGAATGCAATCCATATACATGATTGCGAGAGATTTTTGGAGCTCCAAAATGGTGGTCTGATTCGCCTGAGTTGGGGATCTGTCTATGCAGCAAGAAAATGGATTTCCACGCCCCCAGCCCAAAGCACATGTGTTGTTTAGGCCTAAAAGCACCGATCCTAAATATAAACAAAGACGTATATATAATAATAAGGAAAAAAAAAAAAAAAAAAAAAAAAGGTTTAAATGATCAATACAGCGGCAGACTTTGATTGGCTAACAGCATGAATCTGTCAGGTGAGTCAGTAGATGTAAATTGCATGTTGGATTAACTGAATAAAGCAAGGAATAATACAGGGCAAAAAAATCAAGGCAGCAAATGCACATAATACATAAAATAAAAGCTGTTTTACCCATGGTGCTCCAGGTAACCAAGACCATAAATCACCACTCCAGCCATTCCATGTTTGAACAGTGACATGGGCCAGTTTCCTAATGTCTGTAGTTAGTTGAAGGACTACTTCACCTATATTGTCTATTTCCAAATAATAATTAGAAACATTTAGCTTTCCACATACCACCATCCCCCACACCCCCTTCTGCTAACAGATAGTCCAAAACCATGAGATGTTGAAGGATTGCAGCGTGCATCTGTTGAGATTGTTGAGTTAAAAGTTCTATAGCATGAGCAGTTTTATTGGTAGGAATTTCTAAAACTGCTTGTAGTCGAATTATATGGTTCAAATTATAAATTGATTCTCTTGCCCCTGATACTGGTTCATTGGAATTCCAAGTCTCAGGCCCATAATGCTCAATTATTCTTTCGGCGGGGCACTCATTTTCTCCCCACTTTTGTGTTCCACCTACTTCAAACTCGACAGATCACTTGTTATGGGAAGTCCTTTTGTTTCCTAACTTATCATACAATCTTATTCCTAATTGAGGACCATTCTCCTCTGGAAGAAGGAAAATCAGAGGTTGGATAATCCCTATATAGCAAATCCCTGACCAGTCTGCTGGTAGTTGTTTGTAGGCAGTATGTCCACAAATCCAATAATGGCCCTTTTGGGCTTTGGCACCCTGCGCAAATGGTCCAGCTGCAGTCTTTGGAATTTGAAAGTTAAGTTGTGTTTCTATCCCCCAAGGGACTGAAAAACTCATGTAGGTGACCATTTGTCCAGGCGGTACAATAGCAGGCACCAGTGTGGTTTTTCCACTCACAAGTTTGATAATAAACGTAACCTTTCTGTAATTCAGCATGTACAGTTTCATTTTTGTTTCACCAAAACCCCTTAAATCCTTTGTTACGCCCATTTTCATTAACACACATCCATATGTAAACACCTCTATCTTTGTTAACCAATTTATGTGTGAGTGTCCCTTGACACCTGCTTTGTCTCACATTGACCCCTCCATTCTGGGTGCGATTTAAACAAAATTTACTCATGGTAGGAAATTGAACTGGCCATGTTCCACTATTATTCCAGGTGGAATTACCAGTTTCACTATAGTTACTTACAATATGTGAGAGGGTGAGGGGTGTAGAGACCCATGGCCAGCTTGACAATCCTAGAGGTCCTCCACAGACCCAGCAGTGACTTAAATTAAAGGTTTGGCTTACAGCTCTTGCTAACAAAACAAACTCATTATCCTCAAAGGGGTCATATGGGTCAGGGGGAGATGGGGGAATTGGTTTCATTTAACTCCCATAGGTAGATGCACAGAAATACTATAATAAAATATAGCATACATATCCTAAACAAATTACACTAAAATCTGTGTCTGCTTCACTTCTGTGGGTGCGCCTGTGTCACCTGCTTTCTCCTAAAAGTGAAACAAAAAACCAAATTCCCTTCTCGGGTTAGAAAGAAGGAACAATCCATCTAGTGTGAATCTTATGAGTTTTCCCACTGGCATCTTTTGCCTCCAGGTGTATTTATTAACAGGTGTGTCCAACACCAGTGGTGCTTTGCCCACTGTGGGGAGTTCAATGAAGACATGTTGTCCTGGGAAATGGGATGGGTTGCTGAGGTGGTCAGGACCATGTGGGGCTGACATGATTGCTGGAGGTTTAGAACAGAATGCTGTGATCTTTGGGCATCCATTTACCCTCCAGCGACTGTTGATGCTGGTCACTGCATCCCACACTCACTCAGCCCATCCTGGCTTATGTGGTTTGAGGAAGCGTTTTAGTAGACCATTTGTTCTTTCCACAGTTCCATTCGCTTGTGGGTAATATGGAGTATGAAATACCCACTAAATTCCCTCCTGAGCTGTCACTCTTGGATCACTTTGGCTGTGAAATGTGAGCCATTATCTGATTGGATTGACTGTGGTTTGGGGAAAATTCCAAACCATTCTTTCAGAGCTTTTATGGTGTTTTCTCCTGTTGTCTTAGCACATGCATTAGCTTGAACAAGTCCAGATATTATCTCTGCACCTACCTGTATATAGTACTTGCATTCTCACTTTCGAAAGGCACCGATGTAATCAATCTGCCAGGCCTCCCATAGGCCTCTACCTTCTCTTAAGTGCAGGGGGTCACTCTCCAGTGGGTGTCTGTCCAGACGGATGTGGCATTATTCACAAGAAGATACACAAGTTTTACACTTCCCTGGTAACTGGCCACACTTGGACTTGTGCCTCACAATACAGGTCCTTAATTCCTGAATGTTTCTTGTCTATATGTAGCCATTCTAACAGACATTCCCAGTTATCTGCTCTCTGGGTGCTCTGTAGGGGAGCCAGCCGGGCTAGTTCATCCACCTCAGCATTCCATCGGCTCATGGGGGTGTCATCCTGCTGATGAGACACTACCCAAGCTACTGTAAATTTCCCTTGTCTGGCAATGGTATGTGTATCTTGCCATTTTTCCTTTTGCCACACAGGTATTCTATTGAACTCCCACCTGTTGTGTTCCCAGAATGGAAGCCATTCAGTGCAACCTTTGAACGCATCATAAGAGTCAGTATAGAAACAGAAGCAGCAGATTGAGCCTCGTGTTGGAAAACACTCCACACAGCAACTAATTCTCCTACTTGTGCGCGACCTTTTCCTTTGGTAATGATCTGTTCTTTGGTGTCTACCTGAAGTGCCACAGCTCGGTATTTCCAAATTTTTCCCTCTCACTTTTGATGAGGCATCTGTAAACCAGACATTTCACAATTGTTCAGAAAACGGAGGAACTACTTCTATTACAGGCAAAAGCTTGGGTGTTTCCCTACTCGGGTCTACCTCATCCTGTATATTTAACACTTTAGTGGCTCCTTCAGTTACAGAAAAGATTTCACACTAGTATTCTATTTGTGCATACCATTTTCGCACGGAGGCTCTCTGTGCCAAACTGTCAAGGGGTGGAGTTCCTGCCAAAACTGCTCTGATCACTTTAAATGGGCCTCTGGGAATTATAGATTGTTACCAGATGGTGCATTCAGCTTCTCTTAAATCTAGACTGAGTACAAATATACCTTTTTCCCTAGTTGTGTACCTTTTTTCAGCATCTTTAAAACTATGAGAATAAAACCCAGTGGGCCTAACAGGTCCCTCTGGACCCTTTTTCCATAAGTGGAAGGACAGCCCAGTTGTGGCAAAGCCCCATTCAGTTTGAACCAGATCTGTCAGGTGAATTGGACCCAGGGCTTGACTGGCAGTTGCTTCAAACACCAACAGCTGTAAAGCCTCATCATGGACCTGAGGCCATTCCCACAGAGCTCTCTTTATTAATAAGGGCCTAGCAATAATTGAAAAATCGGGAATGTGTTTCCTCCAAAACACAAGTAACCCTAGTGCATGCTGTAAGTCTTTCTTCTACTCATGCATCTTGATCTGATTGAAAGAGGAGAGAGTATCTGATGGGACACATGTCATGCCTCCCTTTCACCAGATCCCTAAAAATTTTACCTCACCCCACCTGAAGGTGTCTGTATTTTCTCAGGTGGGATTTTCAACCCTATACTTTCTAGCTGGGTGATGATGTCCTTTTGAGTTTCTCTAACTTCCTCTACCTGGGTCCTTCCTATGAGTACATCATCTATGTATTGATAAATCTTCACCTCTGCTTTTCTGGGGATTGTTTCCAGCTCTTGCACTACAGCATGGTGAGCTAGCGTGGCGCAGTGCTTGTATCCCTGATGGAGTCATGTAAAAGTGTACTGTTGTCCTTCCCAGGTGAAGGCAAAGCGATCCTGATCCTCAGGTTGTAAAGGGATAATGAGAAACATATATTTAACATCAGTTGTTGCCATGAGAGGGTGTGATTTTTCCTGAATGGTTGTTATCAATTCAGTAATATTTGGTACAGCAGCTGTCAGTGGACCTGTGTTGGCATTGAGTCTCCTGTATTCTATTGTCAATCCTGTATCTATTGTCAATCTCTATTTGTTGTTAGGCTTTTGGACCGGCCATGCTGAAGAATTGAAAGGGGAGTGAGTGGGAATTACAACTCCTTGTTTTTTCAGATCTTCCAGAACTGGTACAATTCCCTCCCTTGCTCCTAAAGGCAATGGGAAGGGTTTAACATTTGTCAATTTAGAGGGAGGCAGGATAGGTGCCACTTGTAATAAACATACCTCCGTGTCTGATTTTTTGGTCACTTGCCTGATCTGGGAGACACCAAAAGACCACAAGTTCCCCTGGGTTTCCCTCCACTGCCTACCCTTCAGAACATCTATGCCTAAGAGATTCATTTGGAAGGATCCTATGGCCACCATAGTTTTGACTGGGTTTTCCTCTCCTGGTAACTATAGTGTTACTGGAGTCATAGGTACTGACTGTATTTTTCCCAGGGCATTTAGGACAATTAGATTTTTGGATGGAATTGTGATTCCTCATTGTTCTGTTTCAGTCCGCGTTAGCACGGTAATTTGTGCCTCAGTATGAATTAGAAATGTTAACAGTCTTTACTTGGTCCTACAGCAACAGTAAACAATAAGTCTCCTTTTGTGTTTCAGGTGAGTTGCCTTACAAACATCCATCCTCCACATCCCCCCCCCTCCTTCGGGGAGCTGAAGGTCTAGTTTCCTGTCACCTTTTCTCCAGTTGGCTCCTCCCTAAGATCTATTAAGGGTGGAGCACTAAGGGTTGCTTTGGATGTGACCCTTTGCTCTGGCCATTTCTCCACAAGTTGTTCTAATTTTTGAGTCGTGAGTCCATCCATCAATTTCCGAGAAATGCCTTTCTGAAGTCCTAGTTGCCACAGTCCCTTTTGAGTTAGGGGCCTCTCTCTCCCAGGATTCAGAAATCAGGGTGATCCTAAGCCTTGTCCCTTCCTCATGAATGATTGTTGCTCACTAATTGCTCTGCAAGTCCATACGACCCTCGTCTCAGTTCTTTGGGATGATCCACCAATGGGGCCATATTTTCTCCCCAAATTAATCAGTTCCTGGGCTACCTCTCCCCATGTCCACACTTTCCTCCCCAGACGTCAATGGTCAGGGGTCACTATCTCCTCCAGAGCAGCCATCATTCTTTCTCCATTAGGAGTGGTTTGAATCTTCCCTTGCAATTGAATAGCAATGGGTTTCAGGGAGTCAGGGAGTCCTCGTATCAGGGGAGTCATCCTATCTGGGTCCACAGTCTTCATCATCGGGGAGCCTTGGTTGGGCTTGAGCTCTTGATAATACATCATTTGCAGACAAGCTGCCTTCTGCACATTTCCCACTAATTGATCCACTGTGCCTGTTATGGCAAGGGGATCTCCCCTTTCCAAGGGTTCAGCCCTCCAGCCCAGTATGGTGGAGTAGCCCTGTATGTTAGAGAATGCTATGAGAGATCAGAAATCAAGTACAGTGATGATGGGTTTGAGAGTGTTTGGATTAGGTTAAGAACCAATAAAGCAGATCTGGCTGTGGAGTCTGCTATAGACTCCTCAACCAAAGCAGTGAGGTGTATTAAGCTCTTTTATAAACAATTGGGAAAAATCTCATGGTCACTTGCCGTTGTTCTTGTTGGGGACTTTAACCTCCTGGGTATCTGCTGGGAACAGCACAGCAGAGAGGGAGCAATCCAGGAGGTTTCTGGAATGTGTGGAGGATAACTGCCTCACACAGCTGGTGAGTGAGCCGACCAGGGAAGGAGCCCTCCTGGACCTGCTTCTTGTGAACAGGGAAGAGCTTATGGGGGAGGTAAAGGTTGGAGGCTGTCTAGGGTGCAGTGATCATGAGGTGATTGAGTTTTTGATCCTTGGAGAAACAAAGAGAGGGGTTAGTAAAACTGCCACCTTGGACTTCCAGAGGGCTAACTTCAACCTTTTCAAAAGACTGATTGACAAAATACTTTGGGAGGCTGCCCTGAAGATATGGGAGTCCAGGAAGGCTGGACATACTTCTGTGAATGAAGTCTTAAAGACACAGGAGCAGGCTGTTCCCGCGTGCCGAAAAACAAGAAGCCAAGGAAGGAGACTCGCCTGGCTAAACAGGGACCTTTGGCTGGATCTCAAGATCAAAAGGAGAATATATTGCCTTTGGAAGAGGGGGCAGGTCTCACATAAAGACTATAAAGATGTAGTGAAGTTATGCAGGGAGAACATTAGGAGACCAAAGCGCAGCTAGAGCTCAACTTGGCTACAGCTGTTAAGGATAACAAAAAATGTTTCTATAAATTCATTAACGGCAAAAGGAGGATTAAGGAAAATCTCACACCTTTAATGGATGCAGAGGGAAACATGGTAACTAAGGATGAGGAAAAGGCTGAGGTGCTCATGCCTACTTTGCCTCAGTCTTTAGCAGTGAAACTGGCTGTTCCTTGCACACCCAGCCTCATGAGCTGGGAGATGGAGAGGTGAAGCAGAATGATGTCATCACAATTAAAGAGGAGGTGGTCAGAGACCTGCTATACCATTTGGATGCACACAAGTCTGTGAGATCAGAAAGGGTGCTGAAAGAGTTGGCAGATGTGATTGCCAAGACGTTGTCCATGATTTACCTGAAGTCATGGCTAATAGGGGAGGTCCCAATGGACTGGAGGGTAGAAAATGTAACACCCATCTACAAGAGACACAGAAAAGAGGATTCCGGAAACTGAAGACCTATTAGTCTGACCTCGGTACCAGGGAAGGTCATGGAGCAGGTCATCTTGAGTGCCATTACAAGTCATATAATGGACAACCGGGGGATCAGGCCGAGTCAGCATGGGTTTGTGAAAGGCAGGTCCTATCTGACAAACCTGATCTCCTTCTATGAAAAAATGACCCAAATATTGGACAAGGGAAAAGCTGTGGATATTGTCTTCCTGGATTTTTGTAAAGCATTCAACACAGTTCCCCATAGAATTCTCATAGGAAAACTGTCTGCCCATGGCCTGGATGAGCGAACGGTCTGCTGCATTAAGCCCTGGCTGGATGGACGGTCCCAGAGAGTGGTGGTCAGTGGAGATAATCCAGCTGGCAGCTGGTCTCAAGTGGTGTTCCTCAGGGCTCGGTGTTGGGACCATTTCTGTTCAACATCTTTATTGATGATCTTGATAAGGACATAGAGTGTGTCATCAGTAAGTTCGCAGATGACACCAAGTTAAGCAGGAGTGTCGACCTGCATGAGGATAGGGAGGCTCTACTGAGAGACTTGCATGGATTGGATCCGTGGGCCAATGTTAACAGGATAAGCTTCAACACGGCCAAGTTCCAGGTCCTGCCCTTGGTCACAACAACCCCCTGCATGGCTACAGGCTTGGGCAGGTGTGGCTGGAGAGCTGTCTGGAAGGGAAAGATCTGGGGGTTTGAATTGACAAGCAGCTGAACAAGAGCCAGCAGTGTGGCCAGGTGACCAAGAAAGCCAATGACATCCTGGCTTGTATCAGAAATAGTGTGACCAGCAGAGAGAAGTAGGGAGGTGATAGTCCCCCTGTACTCTGCACTGGTGAGGCCACACCTGGAGTGCCCAAACTTCTTCTGATTCTACCTACTTAAGATTCAAAGGATTACCATGTGTTACCAAGTTCAAATACTATTCTGAAGATAATTTCATTTGACTACAACTTTGATATAGGTACACCCACGTCTGAAATATCTCACATTTTATGAATTCTTTGAGTTGGACTGCTTTTTAGAAGGAAATACATCTTACCGAGTAACATGTTTTTTGCATATTTTTTTGAATAAAAAGAGTCTTAGAACATATTCTAGACAGCTATACAATAGGTTAAGTTAAGGAACAGTAGTAATTATACTAAAAGCTGGAACATTTATTAGGAATGTGTATCAAACTAGCAAGCAAAAAGCATATAAGCTTTAAAGTCAAGAAAACTGAATGAGTCCAAGGCACAAATCCATGCTTTGTTTAACTTAACATTTAGTTGAAAGGCAATACTAAAATCTCAGTAGAGTGGGTGTAGTTGGACATGATTTTTAATTTCTGGAATATATATCTCCTTATGCCCTTCCACACCTCTCGAATCCTCTTCTCAATAAAACAAATGTCCCTTGAGATAGACATTTTAATTCTTACCCAATGATACTGTATTACACTGATATTTAATATTGATAATTTTAGCTTCTTGTTAATTAAGACAGCAATATATTTACTGGATTACAGCAAGAGGAAATACTAAAAAAAAAAAAAAAAAAAAAAAAAAAAAAAAAAAAAAAAAAAAAAAAAAAAAAAATCCAAGAAAATGTCTAATCCATTCCAAACAGATAATGGACAATTTACGTCTTTGTTTATCTCAGTTTTCACACATGTAGAGAACACTTCAGAGAGGGTCTGGTCTGAGTTAATAGTGCAGTCTAAGGAGTCATATTTCCTCTCCTGAGAACACTCATCCTCCTTCCATGCAGAGCTGAAGCAGTCTCTCCCAGAGGGGCTAGTAAAAATGTTGGCAGAATTATGATGTGCATTTTGTACACATCAGTTCACAGAATTAGAAAGATGCACCCCTGAGATCTGCTTCTGCAATCCACTTGAAGCTTCAAGAAATTCCTACCTCTCCATTTCTTCTCCATCCCTCCCCTTGATAATGACTCTATGGACACATATATGGATTTAGTCCCAATAATTGTGAGTTAATGTCACTTCTCAATATAACTTATTGGCACTATTTCTCTGGGTTTTACTAATGACAGAAAAATGCAAAGTCCAAACCTTAAGAATACAGTTATACACTGAAAGAATTAGCCATATTTCCCTTTGCCTAAGCATTAAGTTCAGTGAAGAAAAACAAATATGACAGAACAAAACTGTGCAAATTGCAAACAGTGATTGAATTATCACAAGAGGAGGCTCTTTCTCCATACAACTTTTCCCCATACCAAATTTAGCAAAAAGGGAACAACACATGAAAAGGAATATTTGAGGCATTACCCCAAAATCTAACTGTCACCAGAGTGAACATCTGTCACTAGGGACTTTGCTGTCATGGATAGGAATTGAGAGTACAATAGTTATTATGTGGCTGGTCTAATCAGTTGCTTGGAAGAGAAAGAATAGCCACCAGGGCACTTTATTTTGTGTATTCCAGTGAGGCTGCTTCTGGTGAGCAGATGTCAGAGGAACTGTCCTCTCTTGTTTTTTGTTGTTGTTGTTGTTTTTAGTTTTGATTTTTTGTGGTGTTTTTTTGTTTGGGTTTTGGTTTTGTTTTTTTTCCTTGTGAGAAAATAGATATAAATTTTAAGGGAAAGTACAACATTTCATGCTGATTGAAATAGAGATGAGAACCTTGGTGATTTGTTTTATAGAGAAGCTACAGAATATGTTTCCAGAAGGAAGTGTAACACATAAATAGACAGCAATGAGACAGTAGAATAGTATTTGTGTAATAACTGTAATAAAGATCACATAGTGTCCACTTATGGAGCCAACCAACATTACCTCTTAGGATTCTGAGAAAGGTTTTCCAATATTCCACAGGTCTTTAAAGGTTTTCACAAAACACTATTTAGATAGTAGGGAACAACATAATAATTTCTGAGACTATCAGGATTGTCTTTAATAGTTCATGGAATAAGAAATATTACTTCAAATTTTGTATGCTTTATGGTCTGACAATCAATTACTGAATAATTAAGAGAAGAGACCAGATTGTGTAAAAGTTCAGTTATGGCACACAGTTTCAAGAAACAAACAAACAAATTTGGAAAAGAGTGATGAAATCAATTTCAGGAATTAAACATTGTCTTCATCAAAGTGATGCATTACAACTAGCTGCATGAACACAATGAATTATGCATGCATTTATAAAATTCAGTGCAAGGTGTAATATGGATGATGAAGTCAACAGAGATAAACCCAACTTTACAATGAAAAAATGTCATCAAAACCTCTTAACGTTTTTTACGGGTTGTTTGGTGTTTTGTTTTGTTTTGTATTGTTTTGTTTTGTGTTTTGAATACTAGTTTACCTAATGTCTACAAATCATTATGTCAGAATATGGTACATCAATGATTTTGAAGGTAAGTGCACCACTTTCTTCCTTATATCATAGACTATTATTTCAGTAATGTCGAAAGAAGAAGATCTGCAGAGTTAAATGAGGAATACAGTAACAACTTGTATGTTTTAAGAAAATTTGGATTCTTTCACTGTAAATTCATTCTGGTCTTTGGCCTACAGGTCTAATTCCACAAGTAACTTAGCATCTCTGAGAGGTTTATTGTACAGACTGTAGACATCTACTTCAATTAGTCACCTTACAATAGGACCCTAGGTCTCCTGTATAACAAAATATTTTAATCAGGTCAGGGCTATTGAAAGGAAGGTATCTGTCAGTTCCTACATTTGGAACTCCTGCCTGCCTCTGAGAGGTGGTAGAGCATGGCTTGTCTCTTCTCCAATTTTACCTGAGGAGACAGTGACCATGACCAAACTTACACAGAACAAATTATCCTTCATGCACTTGTGCTGTGCTGTACATTCCCAGAAAGTCAGTTTCTCAAATTTAAGAACTCAGCGAGCTGGACCCTCAACATGAGTATATGGTATACTGTTGTATATGGTTAAGTGAAAGCAACTGCTGGGCAGGTTTTTGTTATATGTGTGGTAATTGTGCTTTTTTGTGTAGCAGTCTTGCTTTAGAAACAGCCCCTTGGCCACAATAATAAAGTTTTGCCTTCTGTATTAGTTAACAATATGATAACATGCATATCCATGATAGCACATTATATTTCCTGTAGATCTTGAGAAAGTAAGGATCTTACTCAAGTTGATGAAATTGTTTACCTTTCCTTCACTGGGAATTGAACAGCTTTCCAAAGGCCTTTAGCCTATAGGGCCAGAGAATTTTGGCACATGTATAGACATACATGTATGCATGTATACATAATCATTTAACTAGAATACAAGCATCAGTTGGAGTTAAGTTTGTACTAAGAGAAATAATTAACAGTTAAAATTTTATACTCAGTGTGAATTATTTTGTTTAGAGGGGCTTTTAAGTCCTGAAATTTAACAATAGTCAAAAATCAAAGTAAAGCTCTTGAGCCAGTTTGGTGTTTGTTTTTTTGTTTTGGTTTGGTTTGGTTTGGTTTTTTTGTTGTTGTTGTTTGTTTGTTTTTTTCCTAAGCTGTCATTTACTTCAGCAAAATAGTGTAATATGCTTGGGTTTATACCACTGTAAATGACATTCACTCTGTTAGTGAAAGTTTCTTTGTACTAATAATAGAAATAGTCTCTGAGACTAAACATTACTAATATAATTACAACAGACTTTGACTCTCACATGACATATGGTTACAAACTTTTAATGAAACATGCATACTATGTATACTATTATCAGTTTAAATTAAGGTTTGATATTGAAGGAATTCCTGGGAGTAGGATTAAAACCACTGTTGTATATTTTGGTGAAAATCTGAGATATGGTTCCCTTACACTTTTTTTTTTTTTTTTTTTTTTTTTTTTTTTTTTTTTTTTTTTTTTTTTTTTTTGGTAGCCTATGCCTCTGTGAAGCTGGAGATATGAAATTTTGCAATCTCTTAATGAGGTGACTAGTAAAAATTATCTATTCACAGCTTCAAGAGTGAACATGCATGCAAACTATACTTCCGCAGTGGTTGATAAAAAAAGATTCAGTTTGTAGCAAGGGCTTAAAAAGTAATGAAAAGTCCAAAGCAGTGGTTTGAGCTATTCAGATTTTTAAAATGTTTAAATTAATAAGAAAATACCCTTTAAAATGATCAGAACTGAAAAAAAAAAAAAAATCCCCCAAACCCCAAAACCCAACAATTTGTAACATTTATGTCCCACAGTAATTTAGTAATTAAGTATCAAGAGTAATATTGTAATATTAGATATGGGCAGTATTTCAAATGGCACATAGTTTCCCAGTATATATCTGTACTTAGTATATATACCATGGCTTTTGTCATGTAGTAGATGAATAAACTATGTACTTCACAAGGTTGATAAAGTGATTGTGCACTGCATTTAGCAAATGAGTGTTTTAAGCAACTTTTTTTCAGATCTGTTACATTATGGCATAACCACAGACAAAAATCAGAAATTTTTTAATCTGTTTATTTATCATGTTTGGAGAGGTTAATTATTAAGAACACAATATATTGACATAAAATTAATTGGGGTTTTTATATTTAGTCAGATGTTTTCCATTTTAAACATTATCAAATGGTCTGGTTTTAAACATGATTAAAAAAAAAAAAAAAAATCAAACCAAGAAGCAACATTGAAGGATGAAAACTTGTCTTCCAAATTTAAACACAGAGTAAAATTTACAGCTGAATCATAAAGCCATGAAAATAGGGTGGTTATAATGGAATTAGTGACACAGTATTTCAGTACTAGCAGGTATGCAAGGGACTGCTTGGACTTTTTGTCTGTCTCAACATTGCTGTTGCAAGACCACCACTTCCTGGCTTAGCATCCTGTTGTTGTGGAGGAGTGCGTCTTGAAGCAGACAAATTGTCCCCGGCGAAACCACAACATCTGCCTGAGGCGAAAACAACAGCAGCCTTGGCAGCGCCCATCAAGCTGCACCTGCACGCGAGCCAGGTGGAGAGGAAATCATGGCGAGTAAGACAGCAGAGGCTGAAGGCACCACAGATCGGCCCCTCGCCAGCACGACCACCATGGACACTTGGGCATGCACGCACGGAAGACCACGGGGTGGCACCTACAACAACGAGCCCCGTGGAAATGGACAGACAAATCGTGGGGACAGGGACTATAAAAGGACAGACTGCGTTCTCCTCTCAAGGGAAGTTTGTTGGAGGATGCTGTTTGTTGGAGGATGCTGTTTGTTGGAGACGTAACTCGGAGCCAGGAATGTGGAGCATCATCAAGCCGACAGAACATCGCCAGATCCCTGGTCATGGTGGTAATTAGTTGCGCCTCTACCGTGTTCTTGCTTAGGGATTCTGACCTTTTTGTTTCTTTTCCTCTCTGTCCTATCGCTCTTATAAGTTATTATAGAAAATAAAGTATATAAAGTTATACAGCATCTGACCTCGTTTGTGTCTTAATCTTGCTCTTGGGATCATTTAAGAACCCTCCCCGATATCGGACTGGGACAAGCTATAACATAAAAAATCCTCAATGTAATATAAACATTGCTCATACATGATATTAGGGTGTTGAAGACACTATATGCCCATGGAGAAAACAAGAAGCCTGCAAACCCCGCAACTGCTAAAATAAAAAACCTTAATATTTTAGGGTTTGTTCTTAATGAAAGGGAAGGAGTATTATTCTCTGCATAATGGTGAAAAGATGCAGAAAAATGAGAAACAAAAGCATAAATTGATGAAAAAAGAATATCATTCTTCCCTCATTGTTTAATAATACTTGTGGCTGGTGCAGCATTCTCATGTTACAAAGCAGCTGTGTAAAGATTCCCTTAAAGGGACATCATGGGATCCAGGTGAAACACTGGATTAAGCAATTTCTAAGAAAATATAGGTTATAAAGTCTTAGTATTACTGTCAAACTCATAGGAAACAGATGAGAACTAACAATCAGAAGCATGATGTGTTTAATGACGCAGAGCACCCAGCAAAAAAAGTTTAAAAAATAAAAATTCATGTTTTCCTTATGTTTTTCCTTATTTTTTTCCCCAATTGTATGTCATTAAATTGTTATTTTATAGTATAAATATTAAATCATGTTTGGTGGGTGTTTGGAAGTGCACCGGTTTGTTCATTTCCTTTCCATATGTTTTCCTTTCAATTTATTTTTCTGGACTTCTGGGCTTTCAGAAACACTGATATTGCGTAATGATCTGATTAAAAGAAAAAATAACCAAACATCAATTCATTGATCTGTCAATGTCACCAAAGCTTTTTCATATGAGTATCTTATGATCTCTTACAGTTTTATGGAAATGCAATGCACAAGATTACTAAAACGGATAATGATTTCCACAAGGATTCTGGATTCCTTGTTAAAATCTGGAGCCTTGACAAGAGTACAGACATTTTATATGAGAAGCAAATGTTATAATTTCCTGAGATACATAGAAATGTTATTTTTTCCCTTGATGTCATATAGCTAGGCAGACAGATTTTCAGTACCTTGACAAATAAAATTACTAGAAAGTCTGACTCTGGGAAATTCCTTGGCTGTTTTATGGAGAGACTCCATAGCATGTTTTCACATGCTAGAACATGCATGTGCAAGAACAGAATGTGACACATGTCAACAGAAAATTTATAGCAGTAAGAGTGAAAGTAAATAGAAAAGTATACGGAAGAGAAATATTTCTGCATTAGTATCAAAGTGGACTTTCAGAATGAGCCAGGTGGATTGCTCAGGATCTGTATGAGAACTATACATTTATTTCCACAATGCACCATATTATTATTTATTATTATTATTTATTATTATTATTATTATTATTATTATTATTATTATTATTATTATTATTATTATTATTATTATTAATTGGTTTTTAACCTTGAAAAAAGTTTGTCTTATATTGTGTCTATACTTTGGTTGAGAGAGTTGAAAATTTTTCTGTAAGTCCCTGGGATTTGGTATTCAGAGAATTTAGCCATATAATATTCTCATATGCACCAACATTGTCAGATAAATCCTTCACAACAGACTAACATGCTGTGATTAAATTTCCCATTTAAAGACACCTATGAAAATCATAAGAAATATAAATTAGTTTAATATGGAAGTACAGAGGAAATCACGTCTATCTAGAGAGGTCTACTCAGTGAGTGGAGTGAGGAGAGATAAATCAAATGAATTTGAAGAATTATTTCAGAAGAATAGAAGGAAATAAAGGAAATGCATAGAATGTAATGACTCTTTTAATATTTAATGCTATTTAGTATTATGGCCACCATTTAATAGTACATTAGTGTTAAATTTTTAAATAAGATATATTTGGGTGTTAATAATATGATACTACTACATTTACTATAATAAAAGGAAGCCCTGACTATTGAGTTGATATTTCCTGGACTTATTTTAACTGTTCTCTATTTAACAATGTGTTAACTACACATATACATGTACACACACATCTCCATATACACATCTGTGTACACATGTATGAATAATATAGGTTATGAACTGGTGTATAATAGGTGATGAGACAAGGCCCATTTTGAACAGAATTTTTTGAAAAAACAAAAAACAAAAAACAAACCAACACAAACTTGAGGTTAGAGGAAGAAAGCAATGGAAAATGGCAGGGAAAGATGTTGAAAAAAAACATATTTTGATCTAACCAAAAGCAAGAAAACAGGCTAATTAACCACATTAACTTTACAGTTATTAGCATATATATATATATATATATATGAATTAGCATATAAATATGAAAAACAAGTTATATTATCAAACTTCAGTCAGTAAAAATAATTACACTACTTGTCTTTAGATAAACAGTAATTTACACTATTGCAAACTTTCTGAATTTCCATCCAGAAAAAGAATAGTTATATCTCTTGAAGCAGAAGTATAAATTTCATCCAGCCTAACTCTCCTTCATGTGATGGCTAAATTCAGCAGCAGAAAAAGCACATTCCAAATTTATTTTTTGGAGGCCTGGTTATAACAATTAAGATCATACTTTGCCTCATAGACATGCAAAACTTTTTGGTAATGTTTATGGGGATGAAACACATCCTTAGAGGAAATTAGCAAATCATCAGAGATTTACCAAGTTGAATAAAGAAGATACAGTAAGTTATAACCTTTGTAAATTGATCACTTTTGACATTCAAGTTGCTTGATAAATTTAAAGGGCTTGAAACTTTTTCCTTCGTTTTCTCTCCTAATGACCTGCTATGAAGATAAGATGTCAGGTCTGTCCATGCAGGCAATTACCATGCTAAGTACTTGTATGGACAATTGTGCCTATTGATAGTCTTCATATTTATTTCCAAACAATATCATTGACATTTTGATTACAGAAAGCAAAATCGAGTATTTACAACCGCTCTCTGTTTGACCATATCTTTACAAGACTCAGATATGTTAGCTTCAGCATGCTCTTTGTCACTGAAATCTTTAGTCAGGGAATTACTTTAGTCAAGTAATCTTCATATTTTCTAACTCATATAATGGTTATTGAGCATTTTTTTTTCCTGTCAGCCAGAATTTTGTGTGTCTCACATAATTTCCCTGACAACTGTAGTCTCTAGTTCACTCAAGTTATGATAAAGAAATTTTATCTCTTAACAAAGTTTAGCTCAGATTCAAATCTCTTTGTTGACTTCAGTTAATTACATACTTAGTTCAAAGTTTTTTGTCTCGTCTTCAAACCAATAAGCTGAAGCTGAAGTTATATACCATCAAATTCACTACACTGAAGTTGTTTTGATGTTACCTATTTTTTGTTTGTACCTCCATAATCTGATTGCTTTCAATGCTAGCCAAGATTTCATCTTCCTCGGCAGCATGTCACCGCATAAAAAGAGTAGTTCTCTACTTCTCAGTGATTCTGTGCACAGACAAGTATTCTATAAATGCCTAAGTAGGGTTTCGTTGCAGCTTGCCTTAGCAGAGTTAGTGTCTCACTCATCATTTCTTAAAATACTTCTTTTTTTTTTTGAGCTGTAATAGTAGTGTGTCTTAATAACATTTCTGAAAATGAGTGTTAAAGGCAGTTACGTTCTATGTTTGTCCTGATCAGAGTTCTCCTGTCAAGAGCCTTGTTTTCATTCTTAAGTGAGAAAAAATCACCTCATTTTTCTGCTCTTTTGTTTATCTCTCTAAAATCATACTGAACCATATTAAGACCACAGTAACATTACCCACACTTATGATCATCATATATGCTCTTAGACATATTACTTCAGGAAATAAAGTCTAAAAAACCTCTGGCAGACAGCATTTTAAAGAGCTGTAATGAGTGAGAAACAACAAATCTTTTTCTAGAGGCACTGTAATATCCCAGGATTTCTTTGGTAAAATTCTATTGACAGGTCTTATTAACAGCAGGTTTAGATTACAAGATGTATTATTCCAATAGTTTCACAGTGTTATCTCTTTCTTGTAATGCTTTCTTATAATGTAAATTATATTTTATAAGCAGTATGTACATTTATATGATTGCTTTCCTATTAGTCTTTTTATAACTTTCATGATACAGACTAGAATATTTTAAATAGTCACAAATCTTTGTGGTAGCTGACAGCACAGATTATATTTTGCTATCTTTCAATGACTGACATAAATGTATTAACATGACAATAAATGTAAATACATGACATTACAAAAGAATTAAAACAGAGGACTGGACTAGAATGTTGTAAGAGGCTACTTAATATAGTAAAATGAAACTGACTCAAGTCTATTACACATGCTACTATAAATTTCTGTTAGATGACATCTAAATGACAGTGAATTTAGAAATGTCAGATTTATTTCATACTGACTTTTCATTATGACCGAGGGCAAAATGCCTCTTTTGTGATCCTGAGTACATAAGGATTATAGTAATTAATTCTTCTTTATGTCAAACCACAAGTAGTTATTTCTGCAGTCCAAGACCCATGCTTATTCTCACTTAACATTTATACCAAATAAGAACTAGAAAAACTGCAAAATAAACTGAAAACAGTATCTCAAATTGGTTTAGTGGGAATGTTTGAGATAAAGAAAATTCTGATTTACTGAATAAATTGTCTCTAGGGCATATGGATTATCTTTCAAAATAGTGAATGCATCTGAAGATTGTTACTATCATGCTGGATGTTTTAACATACAGAAATGAAAAGGAATTATGCTCTCTCCATATAAAGTAAAAATGTTTCCATGCCAGTGAGGTGTAATATTCTACTTCACTATTCATTCCAAATGCTGATAAAACCTATAAACCCAGAGGGCTGAAATAGCTCAAGAAAATGATATTGGTAAAGAGAAAATAAAAGTGAAGATGAAGAAAGAAACTAATTTTTATTTGTAGTTAAACAAGTTACACTGCTTTCAAATTAACCTAGGAGAAAAGGGTGATTTCACCTTCAAGAGATAACTGTGGTCTTGAGGGTTTCCTGAAATCATGTTCACCATGCAAATTACTTTCCCTATTACATAACAGAGAATTTATTTGCTTCTGTTATCTCAGGGCATTGCTGCTGAGACGTCTGTTTAATCTACTACCTCTTCATATATAAATACTTTTCTACTGTGTATGCACATTTGAAGAAGGTCGTGTAGCATAATATTTGGCATAGGCACTTCTGCAACAAAATTAATATTGCTTAAAGGATGAATCATGACATTTTATGCTTTTGTGAATGGTGTGATAACAGTTTGCCAAGTTCTGCTTTTGGTACTTTAGTGTAAAACTAACAATAAATGCATTAATTCTCCATGGAATTTGACTGCAACTTAATAGCAGCACACAGTTACTATTATCTGAAGAAAATCCCCTCCAGTTCAATTCAATAATTTAGCATTTCTGCTACATCTTTAGTTTTCTACTAAATTAACATCTGGGCTCTTGTACATTTTGTGTGGACAGTTCTTGTCCAATCATAGCTCAGGCACCCAGTCATAGAACTATTTTTGTACTCGTGTAACTTTCAAAATCAAGATTTCAATGACAAAATAAAGGTTTCAATGACTGTATAATTTTGGACAGGGATAAAAACTTTTATGGGAAATTCTGGAAATAGGAAGTCATTGAATATGTGATGCAGATATGCACTTCCAAGATCCATACATGGGTTTTTTTCATCTGTTCCTAAGAGGGTTGATTAATTTGGTAGGTGAGCTGGTGAATTGGGACAAAGTATTTCTTGATCTTAAAGACTTCTTACAATTTTTAGTCATATGTCCCATTTTCTAGTTACTCATGCTCATTTTATTCTAGTAGGAATTTCATTTTCCTTAAAAGAATTGCTTCTGAATTACAGTTTTGTGATGGGAAAAAAATACTTTCTTTATAAACATGTAGGGAGAGATTAATTTGAATGTATAGGGCTGTGATTCTGACTTAATGTAAAAGATAGACCAACATAGACAAAACTGGACTTGTGTTTCACTTTTATGTAACTTCCCAATAAATAACAAGAACAAAGTTTCACTAGTTTTCCCTTGAATGTCTTGTACATGGTCAGCAGCATAAGGTTACTACTTGACATCTGAATTTATTTTAGGCTTCCTTTGCTCAAGCACAATTTATTGCTCAGGATTTCATCCAAAGACAGCCTTCTTTCTGTGAAGAATGAGAAAGTGCAGGCATTTTTTTTTCATACATCAGAAAAAAAAGGAAGTGTTCTGTGGTATTCTCTGATTTTATATCTAAGTTAAATTTGGAGCTTGGGCTGTTTTCTGGTCCAACTTGCTTACAAAGTGAAGACAATAGATGTTAGAAGTATGTGCTTGGAGGAATGTCTGTATAGTTTTTCTGTGCATTAGATACAGAAATTGAAAAGCATTAGCTCTGTCACTTTGCAGCTGATTACAAACCTGAGATATGGTATGTTAAACAAGTTTTAAAATATAATCTTTCTCTAAAAGTTTTTTTGGGGGGGTTGGGTTGTTTGTTTTTTGGTTTGGGTTTTGTTTTGTTTTTTTTTTTCATAATATTATTGTCTTCCAAAGTACAGGTCTTTATGCAAATTTTTGTAAGCCTAGAACACATTGAACATATTCAAAGAAAGCTGCAACATCAACTGAATATGTGCTGTGTGTGAAATTAATTACTAGGTCTCACTAGAATCCCTGAGACAAACCTAAGATAACTATAGATGGAAAGATGTCTATTGTATAACGGTAAATTTTTATCTTAATTTTAACGGCATAAGGAAATTATTGTATGAACAAAGACAGTCCTCTTTTTTCATTCTCATTTTGAGTTGGGGTTTTTTATTTGCTGAGTTTTAGTGAAAACAAGTATGTTGAGCATGTGCCTACTCTGAAGCATGTACCACTGAGAAATATCTGTTATTTTCAGATTTCTAGATTACTTCTGTCAACAACTAATCTAAAATATAAAAATTACAAATAAGTAAAATTACTGACAAGAAGTTCAGAATTCCTATTCATATTATTCTATTTCCATTTTTAGCTATTACATAGTAACTATTTCAAAATATTCTGAAAAAATATGAAAGACATTTTACCATCTCTTAAGTAGGATTTATTTTCTCAATCAGTAACTTACTTGACCACAAAGCATTAAATGAAAATAAAAACAGACAGTGAACACAGTAAAATGTAGCCATGGAAGAAACCTACATTTTAGGAATGGCAAGATTAGTAAATACTTAGAGAAATGTTTTGATTATATTTAACATAACTGAAAAGTCAAACACATTTCCAGCTTTATAGTTATTCACAAATACCTGTTGCTTCTACTAGAAAAAAAAAAAAAAAAAAAAAAAAAAAAAAAAAAAAAGGAAGGTTGTAATTCAGAAAAAAAATAATAAATCAGTCCCTTAATTATTCATATCTGAACAGGAAGATTTGAATGAACTTGAACATATATATTTATTTGGATCCATGTTTTCTAATTGTTACAAGTTTCCTGATAAATACAAAGTTTGGTCCTGATCACACACACTTCACTTCTGTTCAATTCTGTCACTATCTGATTTTTCTTAATCTTTCTCTTCTGCCCTTGCCTGTCACATTTTTTCTTCTCATTGTCAAGTCAGTGTTTGTTTGATCTCTCTCTCCTTCTCCCTGACTTGCTCCCATGCCACAAGCTTCAGCCATATCATCTCATACCTCTTATTCTTCAAGTTTCTTCTTCCTTTTTGCATCCACAAATTTGTAATTCAATTCTGTTATAATTATTCTACAACACAATAGGAGGGACTGTATAACCCCCCCACAAATCTACATCTGAATGTTGGCTAATACAATTTTTTAAACTTTTTACCACTCTGTATCCTGAAGTGCCTTTGATGTTCCTCTTTATTATCTTAATTCAACTTGCCTATCATGTTCTGATTAATAGATTGCGTGGGGGTGAACAGCTAAGTTACTTTCACTGACTAACATAAAGTTATCTCAGACCTCAAATAAAAAGTGCCTACATATTCTCAAGAACTTCTGGCTGGGTCAACTCTTTCCATAGAAAGACATTAAAAATATTAATTAAAATATAGAATTTTACACTGAAACACCTCAGATAAACAGACTCTTTCAAATGGCTGCAACATTAGGACTAAAGGACTTTGTATCAACAGCAACAAATTTATTTGTTTTGTTTTGTTTTGTTTTGTTTATTTAAATGAACAGACAGAACTATAACTAGAGGATGAGAATAAACAAATTGGAGAGGGAAACAAGTACTATGGTGTATTGATATTTAGGAAGCAAAGCAGAGATCTGATAGATTTGGTTGAGATTGGATGTGATATGGCCTTCATCTGTTACACATGTTGAGGTTTGACCTCTGAACATGGTTGAATATTATAAGAACAAAGCAGTATTACATTACAAGATGAGGCTGTGGACTTCATGGCAAACTTTTAGGACAGTTATGTGAAGATACTATCACAGTTAAAGTAGGAATTAAATTAAATTGTAGGAGCTTTATAAACATGAGGTGCATTTAGCATCAAATATGAAGCCAAAGGAATGTGGAAATGCGAGAGGTGCATTTCAGAATGTTCTCAATTTTTTGGTAGCAGTATTGCTATTTCTGACACTTTCATGGTGAAGAATATGAGGAAGAAAAATCCCATAAGAAATCAACAAGAGAAGAAAAAAAAGAAAAAGGCAGGCATATATACAGTAGAATACACTCTAGAAAAATGTGCAACAAAGGTCATGATCAGTGTTTAAAGTGATGATCAGATGACATCTACAAAGCCATTTATGTTGTGATGTACATGCTGGCAAAGTCATACTCTCAAAGGAGCTAGCAGCAAAAATAGATGGAAAACAAAGAAACTTGCTAGATTGGCAACTGTTAAAGTGAAAAGTACCATGCTTAAAAAAAAAAAAAAAAAAAAAAAAGTTTAAAAATAAGTGTTTAGGTTCTTTTCCAACTACTCCTGGAAAAATAATCAGGACTGGACTTATTAAGCATATTTCTTTCTCCTAAAAATTAGAATTGAATAGCATGAAAAAAAGAGACAGCTTAATACATGCAGGATCAAAAGTCACAGAATAGCAGAATCATTCAGGTTGGAAAAGACTCTTGGGATCATCGAGTCTAACCATAAGCTCTACCCTAAAAAGTTCTCCCCTACACCATATCCCCCAACATCTCATCTAAACGACCCTTAAACACATCCAGGGATGGTGACTCCACCACCTCCCTTGGACCGCCGATTCCACTGTCTGACCACTCTTGCTGTGAAAAAGTTTTTCCTAATGTCCAGTCTGAACCTTCCCTGTTGCAGTTTAAAGCCATTCCCTCTTTTTCTATCGCTAATTACCTGTGAGAAGAGACCAGCACCAACCTCTCTACAATGTCCTGTCAGGTAGCTGTAGAGAGTGATGAGGTCTCCCCTCAGCCTTCTCCTCTTCAAACTAAACAGTCCCAGCTCCTTCAATCAATCCTCACAGTATTTATTCTCCAGGCCCTTCACCAGCTCCGTTGCCCTCCTCCGCACTCGCTCCAGCACCTTGATATCTCACTCGTATTGAGGTGCCCAAAACTAATACTCCAGGTGTGGCCTCACCAGTGCCAAGAACAGCGGGACTATCACCTCCCTAATTCTGCAGGTCACATTATTTCTAATACTAACCAGGATGCCACTGGCTTTCTTGGTCACCTGGCCACACTGCTGGCTCCTGTTCAGCCAGCTGTCAATCAACACCCTCAGGTCCCTCTCTGACTGGCAGCTCTCCAGCCACACCTGCCCAAGCCTGTAGCCATGAAGGGGATTGTTGTGACCCAAGGGCAGGACCTGGAACTTGGCCTTGTTGAAGCTCATCCTGTTGACATTGGCCCACGGATCCAATCCATACAAGTCTCTCTTTAGAGCCTCCCTATCCTCATGCAGATCGACACTCCTGCTTAACTTGGTGTCATCTGCGAACTTACTGATGTCACACTCTATGTCCTTATCAAGATCATCAATAAAGATGTTGAACAGAAATGGTCCCAACACTGAGCCCTGAGGAACACCACTTGTGACCGGCTGCCAGCTGGATTATCTCCACTGACCACCACTCTCTGGGACTGTTCATCCAGCCAGGGCTTGATCCAGCAAACCATTCGCTCATCCAGGCCATGGGCAGACAGTTTTCCTATGAGAATTCTATGGGGAACTGTGTTGAATGCTTTACAAAAATCCAGGAAGACAATATCCACAGCTCTTCCCTTGTCCAATATTTGGGTCATTTTTTCATAGAAGGAGATCAGGTTTGTCAGACAGGACCTGACTTTCATAAACCCATGCTGACTCGGCCTGATACCCTGGTTGTCCATTATATGACTTGTAATGTCACTCAAGATGACCTGCTCCATGACCCTCCCTGGCACCGAGGTCAGACTGACAGCTCTATAGTTTCCTGGAACCTCCTTTCTGTGTCTCTAGTACTTATACAGTGTCAGTATTCTCCAGTCATTTATTTATTATTTCTGCTTAAAATTTGTTTTCATTAGCCCACAGGTGACATTCCCAGATCAGTTTGAAGATCTGCACTAGAGAAATAGTTATGAGAAAATAAGTTTTGCCTTAGTACTCTGTGATGGTTTGACTCTGGCTAAATGCCAGGTATCCACCAAGTGCTCTATCACTTCCCCCCCCCC
>NW_020799101.1:46642292-46658928 GCF_003259725.1 Athene cunicularia
TATTCCCCCCCCTTGTTTTCTCAATAGGGTAAACAGGGGAAAGAAGATAAACTAACCCTTGCGGGTGAAACAAAAGCAGTTTTAATATAAGCAAGGCAAAGCAAAAGTCCGCGCGCGGAAGCAAAAGCAAACAGATTTAGTCTCTACTTCCCATGGACAGGCGATGTCGGGCCTTCTCAGGAAGCAGGGCTCCAATACACGTAGTGGTTGCCTCAGAGGACCAAGGGTGACCCCACCCCCTTCCTCCTTTCTCCCAGCTTTATACTGAGCAGACGTCATATGGTATGGAATATCCCTTTGGTCAGTTCGGGTCAGCTGTTCTGGCTGTGTCCCCTCCCAAGATCTTGCCCACCCCGTCCCACTGGGGGAAATATCAGAAAGAGCCTTGGTGCTGTGTAAGCACTGCTCAGCAGCAGCCACAACACCAGGGTGCTACCAACACCCTGCCAGCTCCCGACATAAAACACAGCACCGTGAGGGCTGCTGTAGGGGAAAACCAATTCCAGTTCAGCCAGACCCAGTACATACTCCTACACTATTACAACACTTTCACTTAGCTGTAACACAGTGAAGGGTCTCAAAGACCATTTGACGTCCTCTTTCACTTAAAGGTCTGTTTAAAAGGAACCTTGGCATAAAAGAAAGATCAAGACCCTTGTTTCTGAAAAACTGAAGTATCTTTACAGAGAAAGGGATGCATAACATTAGCAATTGATCTTATATATAAGAGTAAAAATGAGTAGCAACGATTAAAATCCCTAATGAATTAGAATATATGTATGCAGTTTACCTAGTATCTTAACTGCACATTATAGAGGTACCTTTTGAAATTAATATTATGCAAGTGAACAAATGAATCTTGATCCTTTCTGTTGAAAACCTCTTGCTCAGTGGAACCACCGATATTAATGAATGAGTTAGAATTTTTTGCTATGCTGAGCATTGCTGATGTTATGGCTGAAGGCCATAATTAATCTCCCCTCAATATTTTGCCTAGTGCTCTGATTTAAATGTAGCATGGAAGAGGAAATGATGGTAAATCTTAAGGATTAGATCTTCTCCAGAGGGAAAACCCTTGGTCATGTCTATATGGAATCAGTGACTAGAAGCATCTTAATATGATTAAACTGATTCCTGTCAGGACAAACTGGTGCACCTTGTGATTATTTGCATGAGGGGAGAGGGATTAGTATTATCTGAATGACAGGTGAGGGGGAAAATATTAGCAATCTGGAGCTATGTTATGGGTCAGGTGAAGGGAAGTAAAGTTACACAAGGAACAGTAGTGTTGTTTAATTTTCACTATTGTAACATACCTTGTTTCATGATCTATAAACTTCAGGAGTATAGGGAGATAGAAGACAATCTGTCTAAAATATGTAGGGTTTTTTTCCATTTCGAGGGCAAAACAACAAAATGTTCAGCACTACCCTCACACTGACAATTTTCTATATTCTACTGCTATAGATATGACTTGAAACCAATACATTCTGAAAGGTTTACTGCTCATTTTTTAAATGCCATGTTGACTTCTGTTCTGATGGGCAAACTCTGTAATCCTTTAGTTATTTTTAGCAGATATCAGGGTGCAAGTTAATAAAGCCCATCTTGGTTTTGGTGTTGGTTTTATAACACAGTATAAAAATAACGGGTGGGGTGGGGGGTGGGGTGGTGGGGGGTGGAATAGGAAGTATGCTATTGTGACATTGCCATGACTTTCTACCAGCTTGGCATTGCTCTGATACATAACTTTACATTTATTTTGGCTCCTAAGATTATTTTTCAAAGAAAGAGAAATAAAGCCTGGCAATCCTTATGAGACTTGTTTTAAGCAGTGCCAGAAGTAAGTTAGATCAAACATTCTGTTGCTCATATTCACAGACCAGAATATATAAGACATTCAGTCTCACTGACAATTTCAACCCCATCTGCCCCTGCCTTAAATGACTGCATAATAAATATATCTGAAATGTAACATATGGACAAAGCTGGTTTATCCTTTTTACTTTTCTAGTATAGTATTTTTATAATGTATTCTAGACTTTGTTGATGTCATGATGTAAGCCTAGAGGGAAACTGAGCACCATGAAGCTGCTCACCCACTCCTTCCCCCTCAGTGGGATGGGGAGGAAAAAAGGTATAACAAAAGACTCAGAAATCAAGACAGAGATAGGGAGGAATGATTCAACTAATTATGATCACAGGCAAAAAATAGACTACATTAGGGAAGAAAAAATATCAATTTAATTTGAACACTACCATCAACAACTCTAATTTATCAATCAGATAGAGTAGGACACTGAAAAATATTGCCACATCTTAAAAACACCATCCCTCAACCCCGCCCTTCTTCCTGGGCTCAATTTTCCTCCTGATTTCTCTCCTTCCACCCTCGCAGAAGCACAGGGGCAGGAGACTGGTAGTGTGGTCAGTTCATTGCCCCTTTTTTCTGCCACTCTTTTTCTCCAAAGAAGAGCACTCCTCACGCTCTTCCTCTGGTCTAGTGTGGGGTCCCTATCATGGCAGACAGTCCTCCATGAACTTTCTGATATGAGACCTTCCCACAGGCTGCAGCTCTTCACAAACTGCTCCAATGTGGGTCCCTCCTGCAGGTTGTGATCCTCCTAGTGATGAACTGCTCCAGCACAGGTTTCCCTCAGAGTCCCCACCTTCCTCTGGTGCAGCCACCTGCTACAGTGTTGGAACCTCCATGACTGCAGGTGGGCATCTTCTCCACTGTGGTCCTCTGTGGGCATAGTCTGTCCTCCCACCATGGGTTACAGAGGAGTCTCTGCTCTGGTGCACCTCCTCCTATCTTCCACTGCCCTTGGGGTTTGCGTAGGCATTTCCTTCACTCCTTCTCTTCTGAGGTTCCCCTTCTTAAATATGTTATCACAGAGGTGCAATCACCATTCCTAATTGTCTTGACCTTGACCAGAGGTAAATCCAACTTGGAGGTGGTTGAAGTTTCTAGCAGCTTTTCAGATGAGCCGCCCAGTGCCAATCCCTCACCCTCCTCACCCCAAACTCCAAACACTTGGAAGCACAACTTTTAAGATTTTATTGGAATTCTCTGTTTTGTCTTATTATCCAATAATACCTTAAGATTACATTTTAACTGAATTACAATTCACTTTAACCTAAGGGGAAGCTGATTTGCCAGGAGATATAAACATGTATATGTGTAAATGTGCATGTATAGGTATATCAGTGGATTCAGAATTCCACAGTTGCACATTGGCTCCTAAGATTATTTTTCAAAGAAAGAGAAATAAAGCCTGGCAATCCTTATGAGACTTGTTTTAAGCAGTGCCAGAAGTAAGTTAGATCAAACATTCTGTTGCTCATATTCACAGACCAGAATATATAAGACATTCAGTCTCACTGACAATTTCAACCCCATCTGCCCCTGCCTTAAATGACTGCATAATAAATATATCTGAAATGTAACATATGGACAAAGCTGGTTTATCCTTTTTACTTTTCTAGTATAGTATTTTTATAATGTATTCTAGACTTTGTTGATGTCATGATGTAAGCCTAGAGGGAAACTGAGCACCATGAAGCTGCTCACCCACTCCTTCCCCCTCAGTGGGATGGGGAGGAAAAAAGGTATAACAAAAGACTCAGAAATCAAGACAGAGATAGGGAGGAATGATTCAACTAATTATGATCACAGGCAAAAAATAGACTACATTAGGGAAGAAAAAATATCAATTTAATTTGAACACTACCATCAACAACTCTAATTTATCAATCAGATAGAGTAGGACACTGAAAAATATTGCCACATCTTAAAAACACCATCCCTCAACCCCGCCCTTCTTCCTGGGCTCAATTTTCCTCCTGATTTCTCTCCTTCCACCCTCGCAGAAGCACAGGGGCAGGAGACTGGTAGTGTGGTCAGTTCATTGCCCCTTTTTTCTGCCACTCTTTTTCTCCAAAGAAGAGCACTCCTCACGCTCTTCCTCTGGTCTAGTGTGGGGTCCCTATCATGGCAGACAGTCCTCCATGAACTTTCTGATATGAGACCTTCCCACAGGCTGCAGCTCTTCACAAACTGCTCCAATGTGGGTCCCTCCTGCAGGTTGTGATCCTCCTAGTGATGAACTGCTCCAGCACAGGTTTCCCTCAGAGTCCCCACCTTCCTCTGGTGCAGCCACCTGCTACAGTGTTGGAACCTCCATGACTGCAGGTGGGCATCTTCTCCACTGTGGTCCTCTGTGGGCATAGTCTGTCCTCCCACCATGGGTTACAGAGGAGTCTCTGCTCTGGTGCACCTCCTCCTATCTTCCACTGCCCTTGGGGTTTGCGTAGGCATTTCCTTCACTCCTTCTCTTCTGAGGTTCCCCTTCTTAAATATGTTATCACAGAGGTGCAATCACCATTCCTAATTGTCTTGACCTTGACCAGAGGTAAATCCAACTTGGAGGTGGTTGAAGTTTCTAGCAGCTTTTCAGATGAGCCGCCCAGTGCCAATCCCTCACCCTCCTCACCCCAAACTCCAAACACTTGGAAGCACAACTTTTAAGATTTTATTGGAATTCTCTGTTTTGTCTTATTATCCAATAATACCTTAAGATTACATTTTAACTGAATTACAATTCACTTTAACCTAAGGGGAAGCTGATTTGCCAGGAGATATAAACATGTATATGTGTAAATGTGCATGTATAGGTATATCAGTGGATTCAGAATTCCACAGTTGCACATTGGCTCCTAAGATTATTTTTCAAAGAAAGAGAAATAAAGCCTGGCAATCCTTATGAGACTTGTTTTAAGCAGTGCCAGAAGTAAGTTAGATCAAACATTCAGTTGCTCATATTCACAGACCAGAATATATAAGACATTCAGTCTCACTGACAATTTCAACCCCATCTGCCTCTGCCTTAAATGACTGCATTATAAACTTTCTGCCACTGGATATACTTGTAAGTCTCACCAGGCCAAGCACTCTATGGAAAAAAATTATCTGGTCTCCTATCATGTACCCATCTGTGCACTATGATAATTTCTTACTGAATTGGTCAATTAATTATAGGTCACAATAGCAATTTCCTCTAACACATGCACAGTTAATCAACAATAGCAGACAAATTATCGTAAAGACAATCTTTACTGACAGCATTTTGATTTGTTCAATTAAAGAATGGTAGTCACACAGGATTGTCATGCTGGTGCTGGTTAAATAAATACAGAATGAATTCATTTCCGATGTCTCTAGTGGGCCAAAGTCTTCAAGTCCATGGGAAAAAAATGGGAGAATATTTAATCTTAATGAACTTTCAGACATTTGATTGCTTCATTGAGGAGTAACTACAAGTCAGGTGATTTAAAATTTCCATATCTGGAAATCTCACCTGACTGAGATGAACATTCTACTTCATATAAATGTTAAATATCTGCTAGACAGGAGATGACTACTCATTTGCATGTAGTGAATGAACAATGCAGTAAGATTAAAATACTGAGCATCATTTGTGAATTAACTGCTCCTCAAACATGAACCCAGATGAATTCAGTTTACCCAGTTAAAGTCATAGAATCTTTTAGTTCAGAAACGACTTTTAAGATCATTGAGTCCAACCATAAACCTAACACTTCCAAGTCCACCACTATACCATGTTCTTAAGCAACATGTCTACATGTCTTTTAAATACCTCCCAGAATGGTGGCTCAACCACTTCCCTGGGAAGCCTATTCCAGTATGTTATGACCCTTTCAGTGAAGAAATTTTTCCCACTATCCAATCTAAATCTCCTTTGGTGCAACTTGAGACCATTTCCTCTTGTCCTACCACTTGTTAGTTGGGAAAAGAGACCAATACCCATCTCTTTACAACCTCCTTTTAGATACGTGTAGAGAGCAATAAGGTCTCCCCTCAGTCTCCTTTTCTTCAGACTAAACAACCCCAATTCCATCACCCATTCCTAATAGGACTTGTTCTCCAGACACTTCACCATCTTTGTTGCCCTTCTTTGGACATGCTCCAGCACCTCAGTGTCTTTCTTGTCGTGAGGGGCCCAAAACTGAACCCAATATTCAAGGTGAGGTCTCACCAGTGAAGGGTACAGAGGGACAATCACTACCCTAGTTCTGCTAGCCACACTAGAAATAGTATCAGAAATCATATGGACCAGAATGTTATTGGCCTTCTTGGCCACCTGGGTGTACTGCAGAGTGATGTGTAGACAGCTGTCAGTGAAAACCCAGGTCCTTTTCTGCTGGGCAGCTTTCCAGCCACTCTTGACCAAGTCATGATACTAACTTTCTTCCAATAAGGAAGTTACAATATCATTTCTGAAGAGATCAGTCCAGCCATGACTATATCCACCTATGGATTTCTTGAAACATAAAGTGTATTAGCCAAATATGTTTAAGTTTGTATCTATGACATTAGGAAATTTAGAGCATAGCCTCACTCCTATGACAGTGAAGAATATAAGTTATTCTGCTTTAACCACACATATGTTCGTTACTGACTTTAGATCAAAAGTAAATAACAGGACTTAGGGAAGAACTTTGGAATTATCTTTTTTACATTTATTGGTGTTGGATTAACATCAAAGATTATATTAACAAGTAAAAGTCTTAATTTTCTGGTCAGAAAAAATAACAAGCGTTCAGAGGAACTGAACTCTAAAGATATGTACACAACAGGTAATTTTAAAATGGGCCAGACTGACATGTGTCTGTCACTTTGAAATAAACTAATCTGTATTCATATTTTCATATATTTTATAGCTAGAAGAAATCACTGTTATTACTTTGGCTGACCTCTTGCATTTTTAGAACAAAAGACTTACTGATATCAATATTTACCTCAAATCTAATAGATGTACTTGAATTACAGATATTTCGGGAGGGAAGGGGGGGGAATAAAAAAGTTGAATATTGATTTATAAACTTCAAGTAATGGAAAAACTGTAAAAATCTTGGTAAATTGTCCCAGTACTTAATTACTATCTAACATGAAAATCTGTATCCTATTTTTGATCTGAATTCATGTAGCTTCAACACCCACCCATTGCTTCTTCTCCCTTAGATTGAGGAACACTCCATTAATCAGATTTCTGTTCCATGGTAGGTGCCTCTAGACTGTGTTTATGTCACTCTTAACCTTTTTCTTGATAAGTTGATGTGTAAGGTTTAATTCTTGCCGGGATGAGACAGCACATGACAGTTGCCCCTCCCCCACCCGCACCGGTCGGGCTGGAAGTTAGACACAGACCCCGGCTAAAATAACAAGAAATTTAATACAACAGAGTGATAGAACAATCTGAACAACAACAGTATCAATGGTAAAAACAATAAACAGCAATAACAGTGAACAAGACAAAAAAAAATACAGAAAAATACTGCTAAGTGATCACTGAGCAAACCCACCACGTGTATGGCAAAAAACAACACCAGAAGCAAAAGTAAAAAGGCTCCGCCCCTGGACTGACATCAGCATGGTATGAATAACACGGCTGGAGATCCCCTCACCCTCTCTCTCTGCTGGGGAAAACTTTATCCTGGCTGAACCAGGACATAATCCTCCGCTTTATTCTATACCATCTGCGTCATGTCCAGCTGCCATTTAGCAGTTAACAATAACAAAGTAATAATCTACACAGGCACAGCATAATTGACAGCATGTTCTCACCCAAAATCAAGTCCCCCTGTGCTACGCATTGGACCTCCCCATTGTCCTGCATCAACCACCAGGTACACGCAGATCCTTGGGCAAAAGCAATCCCGTGGATGGGTTTGCCTTTACCTTTGCCTGGCACAGGACTAAACCAGAATATTTTTCCCAACACATCCCTCATGGGCACCACTGGGACTTTATCCCCATCTACAGCACGTGGAGGTTTCGACTGAGCTGGGCCAGCTTGACTAGCAGATCCTCTTGTGTTGAGTATCAAGGTGGCCTCTGCTAGATGTGTGTCCCAGTCTTTGAAGGTCCCACCTCCCAGTGCTTTCAAAGTGGTTTTTAACAGTCCATCGTACCCACTTCAGAAACAACCTCATAAATGCCTGGGCAGAAGAACACGGCATCGAGTGCGTCTACCATATCCCCTACCACGCCGTGTTCTTCTGCCCAGGCATTTATGAGGTTGTTTCTGAAGTGGGTCCCATTGTCCGACTCAATTCTCTCTGGGGTGTTGTGTCGCCACAGGACTTGGGTTTCAAGGCCCAGAATGATCTTCCGGGCAGTGGCATGGGGCGCTGGGTAAGTTTCCAGCCACCCAGTGGTTACTTCCACCATTGTGAGCACGTGGTGCTTCCTGTAGCGGGTCTGTGGCAGTGTGATGTAGTCGATCTGCCAGGCCTGTCCATATCTATATTTCAGCCATCGCTCTCCATTTCGCTGGGGCTTCATCCTCTTGGCATGTTTGATTGTAGCACACGTCTCACATGCGTGGATGATCTCTGCAATGGTATCAGTAGTAAGGTCCACCCCTCGATCTCGAGCCCATGTGTATGTTGCATCCCTACCTTGTTGGCCCGAGGTCTCATGGGCCCACCGAGCTATGAACAGTTCACCTCTGCGCTGCCAGTCCAAGTCCACCTGAGCCACTCTAATCTTAGCAGCTTGGTCTGCCTGGTGGTTGTGTCAATGCACATCAGTGGCCTGATATTGGGTACATGGGCATCCACATGGCGTACCATCACAATGAGGTTCTCCACACGGGCTGCAATGTCCTGCCATACTTCAGCAGCCCAGACGGTTTTACCCTTACGTTGCCAGTTGTTCTGCTTCCATTGCTACAGCCATTTACACAGGGTATTTGCCACTGCCCACGAGTCGGTGTAGAGGTAGAGCCTGGGCCACTTTTCCTGCTCAGCAATGTCCAAAGCAAGCTGGATGGCTTTCACCTTTGCAAACTGGCTCGATTCCCCCTGTCCCTCAGCAGCTTCAGTGACTCATCATGTGGGACTCCATACAGCAGCCTTCCACTGTGGATGTTTTCCCACAATGCGACAAGACCCATCAGTGAACAGGGCATATCGCTTCTCCTCATCAGCCAGCTCGTTATATGGTGGGGCCTCCTTAGCACGTGTCACCTCCTGTTCTGGTGACATCCCAGAATCTTTGCTCCCTGGTCAGTTCGTAATCACCTCTAGTATCCCTGCATGGCTAGGGTTCCCTATTCGAGCCCGTTGTGTTATCAGCGCAACCCAATTTCTCTACATGGCATCTGTTGCATGATGTGGGGAAGAGGCTTTTCATTTGAACATCTGTCTCAGCACTGGCAGTTGGGGTGCCAGGAGGATCTGTGTTTCAGTGCCAACCACTTCTGAGGCAGCCCAAACTCCTTCGAACGCTGCCAGTATCTCCTTCTCAGTTGGTGTATAATTAGCTTCAGAGCCTTTGTATCCCCGGCTCCAAATGCCCACAGGTCGGCCTCAGGTCTCCCCAGGTGCTCTCTGCCAGAGGCTCCAGGTAGAGCCATTCTCCCCGGCTGCGGTGTAGAGCATGTTCTTAACTTCCTGCCCTTCCCGGACTGGCTCGAGGGCTACTGCTTGGGCAATCTCTTTTAATCTGTTCAAAGGATTGTTATTGATTAGGGCGCCATTCAAACTCGTTCCTCTTATGGTTCACATGGTAGAGAGTGCTCAAAATCAGGCTGTAGTTCGGGATGTGCATCTTCCAGAACCCCACAGTGCCCAGGAAAGACTGAGTCTCCTTTTTAGAGGTTGGTGGGGCCATGGCTGTTATCTTGTTTATCACCTCCATTGGGATGTGGCGACGCCCATCCTGCCATTTTATTCCTAGGAATTGAATTTCCCTTGCAGGCCCCTTAACTTTCTTTTGCTTAAAGGGAAGCCGGCCTTCAGGAGGATTTCAATTATCTTCTTCACTTTCTCAAAAACTTCCTTGACTGTGTTCCCCCACACAATTATGTCATCAATATACTGCAGGTGTTCTGGAGCCCCACCTTTCTCCAGTGCAGTATGGACCAGTCCATGGCAACTGGTGGAGCTGTGGTTCCACCCCTGGGGCAATCGATTCCAGGTGTACTGGATGACTCTCCAAGTGAACGCAAACTGTGGCCTGCACTCTGGCACTATCGGATTGGAGAAGAACGCATTAGCAATGTCAGTCGTGGCGTACCACTTGGCTGCCTTCAACTCCAGTTCATACTGGAGCTCTAGCATGTCCGGCACTGCAGCACTCATTGAAGGCGTAACTTCATTCAGGCCATGGTAGTCCACAGTTAGCCTCCATTCACCATTAGGCTTTCTCACTGGCCATATAGGGATGTTGAAAGGGGAGTGAGTTTTGCTGATCACCTTCTGACTTTCTAGTTGACGGATCAGCTGATGGATGGGGACCAGGGAATCTCGGTTGGTGAGGTACTGCCGCCACTGCACTGTCCTGGTAGAAATCGGCACTCGCTGCTCCTCAACCTGAAGCCGCCCCACCACTGAGGGATATTCTGAGATGCCGGGTAATGTGGACAACTGTTCAACCTCCTCCAGGGCAGCTACACCAAAAGCCCACCGGTATCCTTTTGGGTCTCTGAATTACCCTCTCCTGAGCTAGTCTACGCCAAGGATGCACAGGGCATCATAGCCAGTCACAATGGGGTGCTTACGCCAGTCCTTCCCAGTCAGGCTCACTTCAGCTTCCAGTAGGGTCAGCTGTTGGGATCCACCTGTCACTCCGGAGATGCAGATGGATTCAACCCCACTGTAGTTCGATGGCATCAGGGTGCATTGTGAGCCAGTGTCCACCAAAGCCTTATACTCTGGTTGGTCTGACGTGCCAGGTCATCAGATCCACACTAGCCAGTAAATCCGATTATCCCTTTCCTCCTCCTGGCTGGAGGCAGGGCCCCTCTAATCCTACTCAGCATCACTCACTTCTTGAAAGAATGATTTACTGGTCCTCTCAAGAGGGTCAGACATAACATTCACCATTCTATTCTGTCTGGGATATTTCAGACTGGACACTGGAGCTGCGCTCTTCTTGGAGGATTCCCCTTTTGCGATGGCCTTCCCTTTCAGCTGCTCTACTAGTGCAGTTAGGGCAGCAGTGGTCTGTCCATCCCACCTCCTCATCTTCTCTCCATGGTCACGGAGAAAAAAACACAGGGTGCCTCGTGGTGTGTGCCTTCTGCTGCCTTTTTCTTGGGTGGGGAAACGTTTACTTCTAATGGCTGAGACATCAGCCCGTGCAAGTGGAACGTAGGACATGTCCTCTTCCATCTTCTGGACCATCTGAGACAGTTCCTACACAGTTGAGACCAGGGAATATTGAGATGAGGGGAGATTTCCCTCATATTGCCAGAGCTTGCCAACCACTCCCTCCACTGTTAGAGTGTGGGTGTCTGTCCAGCAGGACACTATTGCCAATGCTTTCGAGTGTGCTTCTGGTGCGCTCTTCAGGAACTTTCGCCACATCAGGTGTGTGCAAGGGGCCTGATCTGCGTCCATGGGTGACTGCTCATCATTCAGATCACCATAGATCATCTCAAACACAGCCAGTTCCCTGAGATTCTGGATGCCCTTCTCAATATTGGTCCATTCGCTCAGCTGACATAGGATATCATCCTTGTAGGGGTACCTCTCCCTGACACTGAACAGGAGTCACTTCCAAAGGCTGAGAGTTTGAGTCTGTTTCCCTCTTTCCCTATCAATGCCAGCATCCTTGGCCAAAGATCCCAGCTGCTTGGCCTCTCTCCCTTCCATCTCAAAAGCATTGTCTCCATTGTCCCAGCATCAGAGCAGCCAGGTGCAAATCTGCTCACCTCCCAGGCGTCCGAAATCTCTCCGCATATCTCCCAGCTCAGTCAGGGACAGAGATCAGACAATCACCTCTGGTCCTTCCTCCTGTTCCCCTGATGGGCCTGGCTCATCCTCATCCCTCCCTCTGCGAACAGACTTTCTGGTATATTTGGTTTTCTGTATCGGGGCAACTGACACTGGCACGGCCTGGCTCTCTGGCTCAGGCTGTGTGCTGGTGGAGGCGACTGAGACTGGCTCTGCCTGTGCCCCCTGTTCAGATATTTTTTGTGTGGCCTTTTCTTCCCCTTAAGGGCAGTGGGTGGTATTAAAGAGGACAAGGTACGCATGGGCAAGTCCCCAACACAGTGCAGCGATTTTTGTCTCCTGGGTTTTGCCAGTTTGGTAACACACCTTTTCTAAGCACTCCATCAGCTTCTAAGGGCTCTGCATTTGCTCAGGAGTGAAATTCCAAAGCATTGGGGGTGCCCACCGACTCAGGCCTTTGCCCATCTTTTCCCACACCCCTTGCCACTCACTATTATCTGGCCTCGGGGAAGGTTTCCGGGCACTGCTGTTGTCAGAGAAATACCATATGGCCAAAACCGAAACCAGGTAGACATTCAGAAGACATGGTGCCACAATCACAATGGCCTGTGGGCTCCATGAATAGTTAAAACTCCCTAAAGCCGAGAGGATCTCTTCCCCTGGCTCACCCAGAGAGGGGGTGATACCCCTAACAAAAAAACAAACGGCAAACAGGTACCGGCCCACCCCTGCACACAGCGATACAAAGGCATTATAAGCATTCAATAGCCGGTATAACATCATAAGAACCTTTATACATTTTCCACTGATAACAAACAACACCACTGGGATTATACACTGGATATAAGGGTTAATCCAGCTCCCCCATGCAAGCAAATGGGCCAGCATTGCAAACTTTTTCTTATCAAACAAACATAAATAAAAAGAGAAAGATTACATCCAACAGATTGCTCTACCACACTCTGGTCAGCGTTTGCCCCACATTGGGCGCCAATTTTTTTAATTTGCAAGGTTTAATTCTTGCCGGGATCGGAGAGCACGTGGCTGTCGCCCCTCCCCTACCCGCGCCGGTCGGGCTGGAAGTTAAGACACAGACCCCGGCTAAAATAACAAGAAATTTAATACAACAGAGTGATAGAACAATCTGAACAACAACAGTATCTGTGGTAACAACAATAAACAGCAATAACAGTGAACAAGACAAAAAAAAAAAAAAACAGAAAAATACTGCTAAGTGATCATGGAGCAAACCCACCATGTGTATGGCAAAAACCAACACCAGAAGCGAAAGTGAAAAGGCTCCGCCCCTGGACCTGACGTCAGCATGGTATGAATAACCCGGCTGGAGATCCCTTCCCCCTCTCTCTCTGCTGGGGAAAACTTTATCCTGGCTGAACCAGGACAGCTGAATACAGTGAGGTCCTTTCAAATCCGTAATTTCCTGTATGACAATAGGGTAAAAGGACAAGATGATGGTCATGAGTATAAATCAGAGGATAGGAACTAGGATTGGGATGGAGAAAATATAGGAAATGTACAAATCTACACTACCACCCATAGAGACAGTCGATTATAAAAAAATGAAAGAAATGGTACAAGCAAACAGTTTTGGAAGACAGCTACAATATATTTATTTCAAGTCGAATAATGCTTTTGAATTTTCTTTGAACTTTTGAGGTTTTCAGTATTAATAATTGAAAAAAAGGTTGAATAGAGACATCATAACTGGAGTCATATTCCAGTTATATCCATGTCAAAACCAGAGATATATGCATGACACAAAGGTAATAAAAGTTCTACTTCAATTAGATTATTTTCCTATGGAAATGGTTTTATACATTCATTCTCTGCCACGTTTTGGCCACAATGACACATATTTAGTATATATTTTGGTTTAATAACTATGATCTTTTTTTTTGTTTTCCAAATCAGTCCTTTCCTGAATGAGTCTCAATTTTAGCATGAATTATGTTTTTCTGCTAATTTAATTTACATCTGCCATATTGTAATTCAGCCAGTTTACAAGTGACTCAGTTTATGTCAGTGAACGTCATTATCTATAAATTAATGAATAGTATTTGTTACATACAAAATTTATCAGTAAAATTTTATTAATTCTTTTCTATTAGTGGTAGACCAAGAAGCACATCCTACCAAGTCCTTCAGGATACACTGCTAACCAGACTTTTTTCCATACAATATACACACCAAGAGCATTTTTTATTGTTCAACTCACTACATCAAAATAGAATGATTCAAATTCGAAGAAAGAGATTATGTGCATCCCTCAGATTTGAAGTTCTATTCAAAGGAGATGCTAAATTGATGCAATCAGACTTACTTTTCGTAAATCCATGTTATTTGACATTAATTATATCAACTCCCCTTAATTCTTTTTCAATCAAACCCTGTATGCTGCTCCATTTATTTCTTCAGAATCAATATCAGGCTAACAGACCTATAATTAACCAGATCTATTAACCAGGTTAATATACCCTTTCTAAATATTGACATAACATTAGCTTTCTACTAGTATTCAAGAATTTCCAGTCTTCCAAAATGTACTTAAAACTGGTATAAATAAGAGTGGCAATTAAAAAATGTTTAATGTTGTGTCACCCAACATGTTTTAGAGTTAGTAGCAGAAATAAGACTGTTGTCATTTACACATGAATACTGAATCTAGCTCTTCCTGAAATACAGACATACTAACTGAACACTTTTGTTTTCTTTGCAGTGTTGCTAGTGATGCTAGGATGTCATTCTGTAACAGTCCATTATCATACAGATGATTCCTTAGTATATGGCAACAAGAGGTAAGTCAGTGAAGACCAGAGATGCTTGCACTTAAACCTGGCAAGTTCATAGTGCAGGTAGTCATGTAAATTTACTATATTAGCACTAGAAGCCATGTAGTACTATTAAACGATCTATTTGTTTTACCTGGGCATTACTACTAAAAAATAGTGAGTATTGAAACTAAAAACACAAGCTCAACTTTTTGATAGTCAGGATGAGCTGTGAAAGGAAATTAAACTCTCTTCTTCTGAACTCGGAAGCAGATGTTTGCTAGCTGTTGCCCTCTTGCACTGAAGATAAAGCTTATTAGATAACAATCTATAGTGTTCATGTATTCAGGCTGACTTCTGACTAAGCATACTGACACCAGTGGAGTATATTTCTCTTAACACTGCAAACAAAGTGGGGGGTTTTAAGAGCTATTTGTCTTGTTTGTGTATTTATATGGTTCAAATTTTCTCATCAGTATCAATTTTCCCTTTCTTTACCATCACTTGCTATATTGTAGGGTTTTGATTTTGCTTTTTGAGAAAGGTTTTCTGTTCAGTTAAAGGTTTTTTTAAAAGATTTTAATACTCTTATGCTCATGGAATCAAGAACAGTTGTCATTCAGTCATTTAGACAATTGCTTCTGTGCAATATAGTTTCTAAGACTGGACATCCAATCCCCTTTTTAGTATCAGGTATGTTTATTAATAGTTTAGATATCAAATGTAGCACATTTAATCAAGTGGGTTTTATTCCTATGATCATAGTGTCTTTGTCACAGTGTGAGAAACGCTCAGTTGCCAATTATCAATGGCTCAGACACGATGCAGTGTGAAGCACTTTTTATTATGTTCTTTCAAGACTGGGTGCCTCACCATTGCCCATCCATTGTGCAATGGTTTATATCCCTTTCTCTCAACCACGAGTTCCCTCCCCTGATTCCTCACTGGCTGAGTACCACGGGGTGTACAGACTTCCCAGATCACCTACCGATACACCCCTTCATGTATGTGTTCATACATCGCATGTTCAGGGAAATGAACCTTGGCATTCTCCAGGCCAGAGAAGTTAATATACATGAGCTTATCACATAAGTGTATTAAGACAGAAAATTTCGAAATTCATGTTCCCCAAGTCTTTTGGTATCTGCATCCATCTAAGGCCAGTTCCAAGTACTGGGTCATCACAGTTGACAAAAACTACTAGAGTAGTTATCATGTTAAACTTAAAGGATAGCCCTAGTTTATCCTTAGTCCAGAGACATGTCACAGAGACAGCAGGTTGAGTCAAAGTAAAATTATACCAACATTCTAGATCTTTTAGATCACATATATGACCAATACTTGACACACTATATTTGGGATTTAAGATCTTGATCTCAGATATTGTAATCTGACGCACTGGCCAATGAGTGATTTCATTCATTACTCGACACCCTACTCTAATCTCTTGCCCTACCATCCCCCATAATTGTGGTACTCCATTGACGTCTTTCCATTCAGTTTTTGTATACACCTCTGTTCCCCGCATCACTACAGTAGCTAAAGTCAAGGTTGAGTTAGTATTGGTTATACCCATGCTTCCAGTATACCCAATGTACGCTTGGGACCATGGCCATTCAGTGAACCTTTGACCGGGTATCTGGGGAAAGGAGATTATTAGACTTACTGTGAGAAGCGTAGTCTTCCAGGCTGAATGTGTGTTACCTTTCATGGGGATTTGTGGGCCCTCTTTACTCGGGTGTGATGAATCCAAGCTGAGTATTCTTTAATCTTGATGTCCGTAAACGTTGTGAGTAGCACTTGAAATGGCCCTTCCCATTGTGGTTCCAACATCTTTTCTGTAAGAGACTTAACATACACATAGTCTCCAGGCTGAATGTTATGTACAGGCCCATCTAACCCTCTACCCCGAGTTTCAAATAAATGTTTCCCTATTTTATTGAGTTGTTTACTTAATGCTATCATGTATGAAGTCATAGTTTCCTCCCCAACTTGCATTGATGTTCCTTTTTGTACCGCATAAGGTCTGCCATATAACATTTCAAAAGGGCTCAACCCTTCCCTGGCCCTCGGTTTTGCTC
>NW_020799101.1:46658978-46704770 GCF_003259725.1 Athene cunicularia
TCTCACTCGCACCCTGCCCCTGCAGGCACGCAGGCACGCAGGCACACAGACACACAGCAGCGGCTGCTCTCACTCACGGCACGCAGGCACACAGACACTTAAAGGGCCCATCACACTTTTCACTCATACCACAAAATATACCGAGTTTAAACAATCACCAAATCCGTTAGTAACATATATCATAAACCATTAACAACTAGCAGTCAGTTCAAAGCCAGTATATCCACCATTAGTGCACTATACAATGACCTGAAGCAAGATCCTGCAGGTGACGGTAATTACCAGTACCCTGCCCAAAATGCAAACTGCCTCTTATATACCAGTCATCGGTAGTTTGCCCCAAAAGATCTTACTTTCCCGCGGATTCCCAAAGCCAAAACCAAATGGGTATACCCCCTCCTCGGGACTGAGCCGTGCGCCAGACGTCTCTGTGCGTCTTACCAGCAGCCCATTACCCTTGTAAACATACCTCTGTCCACGAACCAGATGGTCCTTGTCTGCTCCCGCAGTGGACAGCTGGGAGCGGAGTTCCTCCAAGAAGAGCTCGGGGTGCACCTAGGAAGTCCACCCGTCAGCAGTCGATGGCAGCCGAGCAGAGGTGTCCCACCTGGGGTGCCAAGATGTTTTGCGGAGAAATCACTCTATACCTTTTGGGGTTATGTTTATTCAGCGCTGGGCGCATGGGGGATCGCTCCACCACAAGCTTGCGCGCCGTCTGCAGCTCTCGTCCGGCTTATATGTTACAAAATAGTGCATATTCATAAAACGCCTATACATATACATAGTCTACCCCCGCCTCCCCTCGCTTCTCATGGTAATCGGGTCTCCTCTTCTTCTTCGCTGATGAACTTTTCTCCTTATCGCTCTGCGCAGCCTCAGTTGTTCTCTGGCTTTCTTCCAGTCCAATGTTTTGGGGTTGTCTGTTTTTCAGAGACTAGGAGGGACTTCTCTTTGGGCTAGGAGTTAATCGCCTAGCAACGTTATCAGTACTTGGTATGTCTTTTTCGAACAGTCCCATACGCCTCCCCTTGTTTTTGCGCAGGCCTTGCACTATCAATCTAAGATTGTTTAGACTCCCTGTCTCAAAGACCACTTGTCTTCTAGCCCTAAACCAGGGATTTCAATGGTCGTGAATTGCTCTTATTAATTGCTCTGGTGAATCACTCCTGCCATTCTCATCAGGCTTATTATGCAAAAAGAACATTATTTCCCTTACAACAGTATCTAATGTCAAATTCACATATGTCAGAAATAGTGGCCCATCAGAAAACCAAATAATACTTTTAGAAATAGCAGCATCATTCTACAGATGCCTTACCTAGTACTTGTCATGTGTATTATAACACTGTGGTGATTTAGGCCCTGCTGGGACCTGAGACCATGCAGACGCTGTCCCTCGCCCACCCTCAGACCAGTAGGGACAGGGAGTGAGATACAGACCCCGGGGTTGACATAAATTAAAATTTAATACAACAGTGTAACAAATAACAATCTGAACAACAATAGTAATAACAACAACAACAAACAGTAATAACAGTAAACAGGATAAAAGACATACAGAGATATATTGCAAGAGACACAGCAGCACCGTCACGCATGCTTTCCAGGGACAAAAGCCCACAGGAAACTGTTCCCACATTTCGGTGCCTGGACCTGATGTCAGCATGGTATGAATAACCCGGCTAGAGCCCCCTCCCCACTGCTGGTGAAACTTAACCCTATCCTAGCTGAACCAGGACAAACATGAAGGCATAGTTATCCAATATTGCTTACTTCAGACTTTTCAGTGTCTCAGAATTAATTATTATCACTCATTTTCCTCTTTTGTTCACTTAATCTGTAAGTGATTTATAATCACTGATTTTAACAGTCCAGTAAAGTGAATCCCACAAGTTTTAGTATTATTGATTAAGGTAAATTTATGCTCATAAACATGCAGTTCTAATTCTTGTTTATCACCTGTGAAGAATATGGTGGTGATTCATGTTAAAAACATAATTACTTTAATATGAGGAGCATGGGTGCAGCTGATGTTTTAGTATGTACATAAGTTAAACGAGATTTATCATGGTTTTATTGTTAAAATTGTTCGGAGGGTTGTTTCTTTTCTGCAAGTAAACACAGAGTCATATGGACTGTTATTGCAAATGTAGAATAGTACTGGAAAAAACCCTGTCAGAAGCCCCTAGCAACACTGGACTGTGCATGCAGAAAATAATGGAAAACACCAGACAACCCCCCCTCAACAACACCAAAAAACTGAGAAGATTCAAGAAACTCCACTGTGCTTGTGCGGACTAAACCACCATAAATGGTGACAAAGATGACTAAACACATCTTATGAATATGTATCAGAAAGACTATAAAGAGTGGTGGGTTTGTTTACACATTGTCATCGCGTATCCATCCATGCGGTGTCCTCAGGCCATCGGTGCAGAGTGGACACCCCCACCCCCACCCCCGCTCCCTGGCATACTGAACCTTTTTGTTTTGCTTGTTCTCATTTCAATAAATTCATAAAAGTTATTTTCTGCTTCTGACTCTGCATTTGTAATCACCTACACTCTTGGCATAGGCATATAAATAATTAAAATTTTCTTTCCTTCAATCTTCCTGGTGCATTGATTAATTTTATTCTTGACACCTTGATTTAATGCTAAGTGAATACTTCGTTAAATTTCGGCTTTTAGCTTAGTATCTAGTTGGACATCTTACTACTAAAATACATGTCAGTGAGGCTTTTCTCATCAGTAAAGAGGGGGCAACACACCATAAGATGAAGACTTCCTACTTGATGGCACAGCAGGGCTTTTATATAGCAAAAATGTAAATTGAATACTATGATTACAGTGAATTCTTCAAAAGAAATGCTTCTCAAATACTTAAGGAGAGCAATAAATTCCTGATTCCTATATATATAGCTAATCATAAGCACAAATATTCTCATAATGCCTGGAGTTCATAGATACTACTCTAGTAGGAAAGAAACAGAGAGGGTGATGTTGTACAGCATGCACTATTAATTCTAAACCAGTACAGAATTCTGAAGTTGCATTTTTTATGCAATCAATTCCATTAGCCTTAATCCACAGAACAGAGTTTAACTCAAAGATACAACACACTGAGTCTTGATGGTTCAGGTCTGGACTGGAAGATTCTACTATTCCAATTAAAAAAAAAAAAAAATCCTCCGAAAAAAACATAGTTGTCAGTGTCCATTTCCTATAATGTGAAAGGCTTTAGCTGGACATGTAAGGAATCCATTTATTTTTGTTGCTTGGTAATTATTCTTAGATTTAGGTATCCAATTCAAATATTAATGAATACAAATTTCAGTGCTGATTTGTTAAATTTTTGCAACAATTGCTGTAAAATATTTACCTCTGTGAATTTGAAAACAAATTAATTAAATACTTCTGAGTAAATATGCATGAGAGGTTTTTTTGAGTATCCACTCAAGTCAAGTCATAAACTTTAAAAAGCTTACAAATACATTCTTCTTTGCCTTGATTGGTATTGTCTTTCTATTTGTCAGGCACCAACTGATACTTTACTATTAAGAGTCAAAAGACAAGTTTGTTATTCTTTCTTTGGTTCTTTTTCTGCCTTTCCTCACAGATGAACATATCAGGACAGCAGGGGGCTGACTTGAGCTCCCACTGCAGGGCAGAGTTATTGCCCAGCTTGTACTCTCAAATTTTCTTGCACATTTGGAAGAACCTTACAAAACACAAAATGTCTTGCTTTGGCAGCATTCCAGTAACATCTATATTCTCACAGCAGCTTTTTGTGTTAACAAGCAGGACTGGCTTTCCAGACATGAGAAAGGTGCATTAGAAATCATGGCTGCATTATTAACTTCTGATGAAAACTGACACTAGACCATCCCTGATTTTACAACAGTGCAACTTCATTGTGTCACAGGCCCACCATTCCTATTGCTTTCCTTTTAAAACGACAAACTTTGAGCAGAAAATACAGGTTGATGTTCAGTTAATATATTCATATAACAAATGAAAAATTACTTGCATAATGTGAATAATTACTTATGACCTTAGCGGCTACTGTAAAATAGTCTAATTATATCATTCCTAGAGTGACTGCAATTAATACAATCTCCATAGCACTTAGTTATTAATATTTCAAGTTTCACATTGTCTGTAATATTTGCCATACAAGCTGATAGTTTAATGTGCAGACTGGGCCATAATTCACTGCTAATCTTTCAATGCTTTACCTTAAAAGTGCCAGTTCTTAATAAAATGCAGCTGTAAAACTATAGTTTTGAACCTATAATGATAACAATTGTAAATAAGAGCAAGGTATTATTAACCAGGCATAGATTTTACCTGTTTGTTTTTTTTTAAAAAAATGACATATTGCCTTCAGGTTTGATAAAGATCTACAAAATCTTAACCACTGTTCAATATTAAAGAAACAAAATATAATGTTATTTCCTATGAGTGTTATAAATCCTTTGAAGGGTGAAAGTCTTATGTCATGAGTATGTTTAAATAACCATTCTTATCTTTGCAAGTCACAAGGTGTAGGCCACTTGGTTAAATAATCTGTGCTGTTAATCTTAAAGTACCTGAGACAGGCCAAGCATAGTTCAATAAATTATAGAATCACAGAATTATTTGGGTTGGAAGGGACCTTAAAGATCATCTACTTCCAACCCTCTTGCTGTAGGCAGAGACACCTTCCACTTGATCAGATTGCTCAAAGCGTCATTCAGCCTGACCTTGAACACTTCCAGGGAGGAGGCATCCACAAAATCTCTGGACAACTTGTTGCAGTGCCTCACGACACTCACAGTGAAGAACTTTTTCCTTACATCTAATCTAAATCTACCCTTTCTCAGTTTAAAATCTTTACCCCTTCTCCTATCACTATATGCCCTTGTGAAAAGTCCCTCTCCAGCTTTTTTGTAGGCCACCTTTAAGTAACCCCAACTCTCTCAGCTTGTCCTCATAAGAGAGGTGCTCCAGCCCCCTGATCATCTGTGTGGCCCTCTTCTGGACCTGCTTGATTAGATCCATGAACTTATACTGGGGGCCCCAGAGTTGGACATAGTACTCCAGGTGGTATCTCAAGAGAGCAAGCAGAGGGGGACAATTTCCTCCCTTGATCTGGTGGCCACACTTCTTTTGATGCAGCCCAGGATACAGTGGGCTTTCAGGGCTGCGAGTGCATGCTGCTGGCTTATATTCAGTTTTTTGCCCACCAATACCCCCAAGTCCTTCTCCACAGGGCTGCTCTCAATCTACTCAACGCCCAGCCTGTATTTTTGCATGGGATTGCCTTGACTCATGTTCGGGACCTTGCATTTGGCCTTGTTGAGCTTCATGATGGTTGCATTTGTGAGAGACTATGATGTCAAATGGCTGTCTCAAACCTTGCTAGTGCGTGTGCTTTGAGTCACCAGTAACATCTTGGCTAAGGGCCAGCTGTAGCCTTTATAATTAGTCTAAGGAATGTCACCCAAGGAAACAAGAGTGTATTGAAGGATGCACCCTCCCTTGCAGTTGTATTGACAAACTCCTTAGATAAACCTCAAAGAGATGAACTGAGTGAAACCAGGTGTTTCTTATCAAGCACAAGGACCTCTGATCATGGGCCATTGCACAAGCCCAATACTTTGTGGCTCTATTGTGTATGCCACACACCATGTATGCATTGCTAATGACTTCACACCTTCACCATTGAACTGATAAGAGGTGAGTATTTCTGTCCCAGAATGATCACTCAAGAAGCATGAAGTCAGCAAAAATCTGTGGGACCAGAGGAAAAAGAAAAGGTGGGCAGATATGCTAATCAGCTAATACAATGAACTTTAAAAGGCAGCAGAAAACTGCCGCGTGTGCACCCACCATCAAAGAACCGAAGACTGAGGACCAGCAGGATGCTGCTGGAACCATGGTGGTGACTATTCTTGAGACTCTTGTTCCAGATGCTTGCTTTATTTCTGTCTTTTCCTTCCATTCTGCTGTATTGCTACACCTCTCCACTTTTAATAATAATATAAACTGTTTTGGGTATACGGCATCTGATGTCCTTAATTTCATTCTTGGGATCATATCAAAACCTCCCCTGACACTGGATTGTGACAGAATTGATTTTGTGAAAGAATGAAGAAGGTGAAAGGTGAAGAGGTGAAAATTTTGGTCTGTTTCTCAAAATCCGTGAAAAATTTGAAGATTCAGAATAAAATGTTTATTAGGAAGTTGAAATAGCAGGACTAACATCCTCTCTATGAGACTTTTTCCCCAAGATTTTTAATTTAAAGTGATGTACTTATAATTTTATACTGCTGTATATGCCAGAACAAACAGCAGACAAAACAATAATGGCAATCGGGAAAAGCAGGAACACTACAAAACAAAAAGATAATTATTACTGGGTCGGACTGAAGAGTCAGATGAAAATAATTAGATCCATTTGAACTTCACATGAATTTAAACCCAAATATAACTGAAATTTCATTAACATTTCTATGCCTTTTGGCAATGATAAACATATGTGATAGTCTTTAGTTTATCAATAAAAATAGCTGAACAACGTTAGACATTCTTCCACTCTGGGTGGAAGACGATACTTGAATCTCAGACTGTACCTCAAGTTTAGTGAACAAGTTTACTATCAATAGCAAATATATTCCATATTTAAACTGATTTTAAATATTTTACCCCATAAGAGCTTGTCTATCAAGGGCCAAACCACAATCAGTTTACTTATGTAAGCAGATAAGAATGGATATAAAAATTAACGTGAAGTTTACCCTCATTTACATTAACATGACTTTGGGTTGCTTCATATTCACACGTAATTTTGAACACAAAATGGAGGAAATAAAGTATCGAGCATGGAATGAGCAACAATTAGGTGACTAATTCCTTCTAAATAGTGTTTTAATAAAAGCAGAAATTTTAATAAATACTAACTGTAATTAATGTTCTATGTAAAATCTTACTGTATAATGCAAAAGCGAACCAAAAAACCCCCAAAACTTCAGAAGCAGAAGTTTTGACAGACATATATGACAGTCAAATGATCTTAATTTCTTAAAAGCCAGTTAAGCAACAAATTATTCTGGATGAAAAATACATCTATTGTTGCCTCTTAATATGATATATATGTCCAAAGAATCATTACAGAAGAAACACTGTACCTCTAGGAGCATGGCTTTCTACTTTTCGAATAACTGCAAAAGTGAAATGGAAGAGAAGACGTTTGTATAGGTGCAGTGAATGTTTTGGTTCTGACACAAGCCATTATTTACATGCACTTGTGTGAATGGGCAATGTCTGTGTGAAGGAGGGCTTGAAAGACTGGCTTCTGTAATTGGCTTCTGTAATTGGCTTCTTAATACGTCCGAGTCCCTGAATGACGGAGCAGTCAAGAGGGTGCCTGTAACTCCTGTTAAAGAGGCTATAAAGAGATTCTCTTTAACTCATGTTAAAAAGATTTATGTTGTGAGTTCAACAACCAATAGGTCCCTTATGGTTCTGGCCTGACCTCAGATTTTAGATTGAACTGACCATTTTTCACAAGAGGCTCTACTCCAGTTTTTCAGTACATTAATTTTACATTGTTACAGCAACACCCTGAAGAGGGTCCATCAGCTTTCAGATGCGGTATTCCAGTGTCCTGCTCTCATAATATGCACAGTGAATTTTTTTTTTTTTTTTTTTTTTTTTATATATACAAGTTTGCAGCTAGATTTCAGTATTTTCTTTTGTAACTCAAATTTTTGGACAGAAACAGCAGTAAGCTTATGGCTTCCTGTTCCAAGTCCAGACCTGTCTGTGAGTGGTTGAGATACTTACTCACTCCATTAGATGTCACAGGTTAATACTGCCTCTCTGTGAATATGTATCTTGCAGGTATCAACCACAATTACCTTGTGTGTTGAAGAACTCACAGGTAGGACCTATTAACCAACTAATTTTCTGCATTTAATCTACTTTTTTTTTTTTTTTCTTCCCATGTAAAATATGAGATTTTCTTTTGTGTTTGATCATTTATTTTTACCTAGTCCGAGGGTCAAATAATAAGATAACTGTTTCTCAACCACCTAAATAAATTATCCTGTCCTGCATGGATACAACTTCAGCTCTATTCTATTCAAATCAGTTTCTGTAGTAGGCTTTGGAATAAAATCTCTTGACATCCAAGTACAGGTTTCAGCCCAAGCAGGTCAAGTTTGGTTGTTCCAGAAAGAATTAACTGGAGTGTGGATGACGGGAACAAGGAACTGGAAGAATAATAGTTATAACTTGATCCACTTCGGTCAATAAATCTGCCTTTTGAGAGTTTTCAGATCATTTGAAAAATGCTCCTCCATTCTGGATTTATTTTCATGAACCTCCTTTCAGAGGGGTCCATGGTGCTATGCCATGGTAAATGTCCTATTAGAGTGGAACTGGACAGGATTCTGCTCAAGCTGGGCAAAAATTCAGAAGTAACATGGTACTTATTAGTGTAGATGTGAATATTTGTACCAGTTAACTGTGTGCTTCAAAATAAGGAAGACTCCAGAAAATTCTTGAAAAAAAAGAATTTTTTTAATATTTTATTTTTAATTACATTAGTGGTTGGTAACACTCCCCTCCCAAAATCACAGCCTAAAAGAAATAAAATTAAACTAGTAAAAATAGTGAAGTATACTGAAACAAGACTTGGACATTGTTTTCAGTTTATAACTGTGAAGGCCAGATCAATCAAATATCTTTCTTTGACTCTTTCACTTCTTTCAAAAGTCCTAGGCTGGAGGTAATATTCATGTAAATAAGTTTTGCACTTAAGACATCAGCTAGGTTAAATCTCCCTTTTTATTAGTGATTTGTAGTGAAAGCAAGCAGTTAGATATTAGTATTTCTTGATGTTCTCTGTGGTTCTATATGTAGAAAGATACAGGAAGAAATTTCGCAGCAAATTTCTCGAATATGCATTTCATCACTCACTGAGGTCTTTCATGCTTTGACTATTAATCCACAGCAAACCCTTCAGCAAAAGACTGAATGATAGAATGGATTTCACAGAATCATGGAAACATTCAGGTTGGAAAAGACCCTTGGGATCGAGTCCAACCACCAGTCCTACTCTACAAAGTTCTCTCCTACACCATATCCCCCAACATCTCATCCAAACGACCCTTAAACACATCCAGGGATGGTGACTCCACCACCTCCCTGGACCGCCGATTCCACTGTCTGACCACTCTTGCTGTGAAAAAGTTTTTCCTGATGTCCAGTCTGAACCTTCCCTGTTGCAGTTTAAAGCCATTCCCTCTTTTTCTATCGCTAATTACCTGTGAGAAGAGACCAGCACCAACTTCTCTACGATGTCCTGTCAAGTAGCTGTAGAGAGTGATGAGGTCTCCCCTCAGCCTTCTGCTCCTCAAACTCAACAGTCCCAGCTCCTTCAACCGCTCTTCATAGCATTTATTCTCCAGGTCCTTCACCAGCTTCGTTGCCCTCCTCTGCACTTGCTCCAGCACCTCGATATCTCTCTCGTATTGAGGTGCCCAAGACTGGACACAATACTCCAGGTGTGGCCTCACCAGTGCCAAGTACAGGGGGACTATCACCTCCCTACTTCTACTGGTCACACTATTTCTAATACTAATCAGGATGCCACTGGCCTTCTTGGCCACCTGGGCACACTGCTGGCTCCTGTGCAGACAGCTGTCAATCAACACCCTCAGGTCCCTCTCTGACTGGCAGCTCTCCAGCCACTCCTCCCCAAGCCTGTAGCGCTGCTGGGGGTTGTTGTAGCCCAAGGTCAGCCCCCGGCATTTGGCCTTATGGAAACTCCTACAGTTGGCCTCCGCCCATGGCTCCAGCCTGTCCAGGTCTCTCTGCAGAGCCTCCCTACCCTCGAGCAGATCAACACTCCCACCCAACTGGGTGTCATCTGCAAACTGACTGAGGGGGCACTCGATCCCCTCGTCTAGATCATCAGTAAAGATGTTAAACAGGAGTGGCCCCAAAACCGAGCCCTGGGGGGTTGCCCCTTGTGACCAGCCACCAACTGGATTTAATTCCATTCACAAATCTTTGGGCCTGACCATCCAGCCAGTTTTTTACTCGGTGAAGTGTGTGCCCATCCAAGCCGCGAGCAGCCAGTTTTGCCAGGAGAGTGCGTGGGAAACGGTGTCAAAGGCCTTGCTAAAGTCAAGGTAAATTACATCCACAGCCTTTCCCTCATCCAGTAAGCAGGTCACCCTGTCGTAGAAGGAGATCAGGTTTGTCAAGCAGGACCTGCCTTTCATAAACCCATGCTGACTGGGCCTGAGCATCTGGTTGTCCCACATGTGTTCTGTGGTGGTACTCGGGATGAGCTGCAATATCAGCTTCCCAGGCACTGAAGTCAAGTTGACAGGCTTGTAATTTCCTGGATCATCTTCACAACCTTCTTATAGATGGGCGTCACATTGGCCAATTTCTAATCTGTGGGGACCTTCCCAGACAGGACTGCTGGTAAATGATGGAAAGCAGTTTGGTGAGCACCCCAGCCAGCTCATTCAGCACTCTCGGGTGTATCCCATCCGGTCTCATAGACTTGTGTGTCTCTGTGTGATGCAGCAGGTCACTGACTATTTCCTCCTAGATTGTTGGGGAGTCGTTTTCCCAGTCTCTGTCTTCTGGCTGAGGAGGCTGGATTCCCTCAGTACAGCTAGTCTTGCTATTAAAGACTGAGGCAAAGAAGGCATCAAGCACCTCAGCCTTTTCCTCATCACTCATTGCCATGTTTCTTCCTGCATCTAGCAGGGGATGGAAGCTCACCATGGTCTTTCTTTTGCTTTTGACATACTTATAGAAACAGTTCTTGTTGTCCTTGATTGCTGAAGCCAAAGTAATTTCCAGCTGGGCTTTAGGCCTCCTGATTTACACCCTGCATAGCCTCACAGCATCTTTGTAATCATTGTGAGTGGCTAGCCCCTTCTTCCAAAAGCAGTAAACTCTCCTTTTCTTCCTGAGTTGCAGCCAAAGCTCCCTGTTTAGTCAGAGTGGTCTTCTCTGGCGCCAGCTTCTCTTACAGCACCTGGGGACCGCCTGCTCCTGAGCCGTGAACACTTCCTTCTTAAGGAGTGTCCAGACTTCCTGGACCCCTATACCCTTCAGGATCCTCTCCCAAGGGATTCTGTCAAGCAGGTGCCCAAACAAGACAAAGTCAGCCCTTTTGAAGTTTGTGCCCCTGACCCTTTAATAAGTTTCCCCAAGTACCTGAAATCTTTTTTCATTGATTTAGGACTTCTCTTGGTAATATTGTCACTATGCAGCTCAAAAAACAAAGAAAAGGTAGTAGTCCTTGGGTCTCACTAGAGCAGGGAGTTTTGCCGTGAGGTCCTTGACATGGGCCCTATGAAGCGGGTCTGGTCTGCATATCGGGCCTTTGATGCCCCTCAGAATGGAGTCACCCACTACAAATACTCTTCTGCCTTTTGAAGCTCATCCTGTTGATGTTTGCCCACCAATCCAATCTACCCAAGTCCCTTTAGAGCCTCCCTATCCTCATGTAGATCGACACTCCTGCTTAACTTGGTGTCATCTTCAAACTTACTGATGTCACACTCTACATCTTTATCAAGATCACCAATAAAGATGTTGAGCAGAAACGGTCCCAACACCGAGCCCTGAGGAACACCACTTGTGACTGGCTGCCAGCTGGATTTAGCTTCATTGACCACCACTCTCTGGGGCCATCCAGTGAGCCAGTGCTTGATCCAGCAGACCATTCACTCATCCAGGCCATGGGCAGCCAGTTTTTCTATGAGAATTCTACGGGGAACTTTGTCAAATGCTTTTCAAAATTCCAGGAAGACAATATCCACAGCTTTTCCTTCATCCAATAGTCAGGTCATCTTGTCCTAGAAGGAGATCAGGTTTGTCAGGCAGGACCTGCCTTTCATAACGCTATGCTGACTAGGCCTGATTTTTTCATTTGGTTGCTTGTTTCATTTTGTTGACATTTATAAATTCTAAAAGAAAAAATACCTCAGCTCAAATGAAAGAGATTCTTTGCTTTACCAAAATTAGAACAAAAATAGTTTCTACATTTAGAAAACAGTAATTTAAAGAAGGGACATTCTAAGTGAAATATAAAACAAATGTGTTAGAATGTACTTTAAAGTGACTGATAGCTGTTAAATAAATTACAGTTGAATGGTTTGACTTTGCAAGTTTCATTAAAGTGTTCTCTTAAAACAGTTTGCAGTCAGTCAGCCTAATTTTAAAAATACATTCTGATGTCTACAATTTGCATCCTTCAAACTGCTACTTAACATTAAAGAAGATTTACAGAATATTCTGGACTGTTGATGTAGGAGATGATACTTTCTCAATCTGAAATTCTTGTCCTTTCTCTTCTCCTGCTTTCATAATTTTACCAGAATATAACTGGGCATTTAAGCTCATGACGCACCTTTTCTAAAATACATCAACCTTGACTCCAGACTTGGGGCACTTTGGAGAATGGTAGTGGAGAGTTAAATCCTGGATCTTCTACTTTCAAGTGCTTAGCCAAAGAAACTATCTCATGGACAATTACTTTTTTTCTGACCCCCCCCAAAACAAAACAAAACAAAACAAAACACCACAAAACAAAACAAAAAGCAGTATAAAGCCAGGTTTTTAACTTCCTCTTTGTATTTATACTATATATGTTAGGGTCCTCAGGTTTCTCCATTAAAAGTCTGAGATTGCTATCTTATTTATCACATGTAGTACATTCCATTAAAAAAAAAAAAAAAAAAAAAAAAAAAATGGACTTTAATTTGTGGGGGGGTTTTTTGTATTTTTTTTCTTAGAACTGTATAATAAATTGTATGAAATGGTGCCATTGTTGTGTGGTTTTATGATGTCAGTATTCATGCAAGTCACTTAGAAGAAAAATATATTATCTGGATTATGTTAAATTTATTTTGCAGTATACATATATCTATCCGTATATCTAAAATCTATAAAATCAATAGATAATTTACTTCATACATATATTGGTTCTACTTTTAGAAATAAACCAAATAGTAATATAGTAAGAAAAAATACATGTCAAATCAGAAACTAGCATTGTGGTTTGAGGGTTGCAAAGAAAATCTGCACCACCTTCCCTCTCTAGGGGAATTACATATCTCTGGAGGGTAACTGCAATGTTTCCCAGTTGACTAGAAGAATTAGAGTAATCCAGACATTAGAATTTGATCATACTTTTTATGCAGCTGTTACAGCACTGTGCATGTAAGATGCCAAAGTCATTGATTTCGCCATCCTCCTTAGACAATATAGCAGATATAACCTAGTACAGAGTAGTGACTTCATTTAATGAGTGTGTTTTATGGTCTTTAAATAGAAAGAGTTTGTATGGCTTTCTGAGGCTAGTAATTGTCATAACAAATTGTAAGTGTAGGAGAGAACTTGAATTGCTAAGAATATAAAGCATTAGACGAACACGTTCATTTTGAGACAGCCTTGCTTTACGCAAAGAATACCCATTAGTGCCAGTGAGCATATCTCAATAGATTTTTTTAGCCACCTGAGCTGCATTTTATGAGGGAGCTACCACCACTGCAAGAGCACATACTGCATATATATATATATATATATACATATATATATGCAAAGGACCCATCACCTCCCAATATTCTGTTTTAAGAAAATCTTCATGAAGGCAATATATGGATATATTCTAAAACTTTGTCTCTGAATTTTTCAATTCTCTCATCTGGGATGTGCCTGGGAGGATATAAATTAAATTGTAGTAGTAGTAGTAGTAGTAGTAGTAGTAGTAGTAGTAGTAGTAGTATTTATTTTTGAGGTCAGTAAGTCTACGTTTATACGGCAAGCAATGCTGAGATCAAGCTTTCATGAAGGATTTATTTTCCAGTCTCCTTGGCAACCAGATCAATACACAGTAAAAAGTAGTATGCAGAGAAGTTCTGTAAAACTAGTTGTCTCCCCAACAGGGCTTTTACATTTTGACATTTTAAAAGATCACCATTCAAATCATTCAGAATTAATTGCACTCTACATATTGTAGAGATCTTAAAATAACTACTACATTTCTATGTGACTGATTTGTAGTTAACAATCTCAGAATCCAGGCCTGAAAAAAGCCCATACCCCCTCTTTCTATTAACCTTAATTGCAGCATCTTTGCTTATCCTTATAAGACATAAAAATTCAATGTTTTTACTCCTGAACAAGTATGTTAACAATTTCATTAACCACTTTACACTTTAATTTATGCTGACATGCTTACTTTGTTTGTATTTTGCATTGTCTTTCACTTTATCTGGGGATTTACATTATTTTCTCAACTAGTAGTATTACTCATGTGAAAAATACACCACCACAATTCCAATTAATCTAATCTATTTGAATGTAATGATTATTTTGCATTGCTTTCAGCACTTATTTTTGCATTTTATGAAGAAAAAATGAAAATAAAAACAACTAGAGGAAAAGGTTAAGATATTTACATTTCTTAAACAGCAATGCTTCATTAGCTCAAAATATTTAATAAGTAAAATCTAACCAGTAAGCTGAAAATTTATTATTTATACTGTTTTATCTGTGATTCTGCGGAGGTTTAAGCCCTGCCGGGACCAGAGACTGTGGTGCCATTGCCCTTCCCCCACCCTCAGCCAGTCAGGCTGGAAGTGAGGCACAAACCCCAGGGTAAAATAAGAGGAAATTTAATACAACAGTGTGATAAACAATATGAACAACAACAGTGGCAATGATAATAACAATAAAAAAAAAAAAAACAAAACAGTGAACAAGACAAATGATATACAGAGAAATACTGCAAATAGTCAGGGAACAAAGCCAACGCATGGGTACCTCCACCAAAAAGCCAAAGAGAAAGCAAAATCAAAGTTTCCCACCCCCGGACCTGACATCAGCATGGTATGAATAACCACCTGGGGATCCCTTCCCCCTCTCTCTCTGCTGGGGAAACTTAACCCTATCCTAGCTGAACCAGGACATAATCCACCCCTTTATTCTGTAAAATCTGTGTCATGTCCAGCTGCCATTTAGCAGTTAACAATAATAAAACAATAATTTACACAGGCACAGCATAATTCACGGCATGTTCTCACCCAGAATCAAGTCCCCCTGTGGTACACATCGGACCTCTCCCTTGTCCTGCATCACCCACCAGGTACACCCAGCTCCTTGGGCAAAATTAATCCCGTGGATGGGTTTGCCTTTACCTTTGCCTGGCACAGGACTAAACCAGACCATTTTTCCCAACACATTCCTCATGCACACCACAGGGACTTTATCCCCATCTACAGCACATGGAGGTTTAGACTGAGCCGGGCCAGCTCGACTGGCAGATCCTCTTGTGTTGACTAGACAGGTATCCTTTTCCAGATGCACGTCCCAGTCTTTGAAGGTCCCACCTCCTAATGCTTTCAATGTGGTTTTTAACAGTCCATTGTAGCGCTCGATCTTGCCAGAGGCTGGTGCGTGGTAGGGGATATGGTACCCACTCGATGCCATGTTCTTCTGCCCAGGCATTTATGAGGTTGTTTCTGAAGTGGGTCTCAACGTCTGACTCAATTCTCTCTGCGGTGCCGTGTCGCCACAGGACTTGGGTTTCAAGGCCCAGGATGGTTTTCCAGGCAGTGGCGTGGGGCGCTGGGTAAGTTTCCAGCCATCCAGTGGTTATTTCCACCATTGTGAGCACGTGGCGCTTCCTATGGCGGGTCTGTGGCAGTGTGATGTAGTCGATCTGCCAGGCCTCTCCATATCTATATTTCAGCCATCGGTCTCCATTTTGCTGGGGCTTCACCCGCTTGGCCTGTTTGATTGTAGCACACGTCTCACATGCTTGGATGACCTCTGCAATGGTGTCAATAGTGAGGTCCACCCCTCAATCTCGAGCCCACCTGTACGTTGCATCTCTACCTTGGTGGCCCGAGGTCTCATGGGCCCACCGAGCTATGAACAGTTCACCTTTGTGCTGCCAGTCCAAGTCCACCTGAGCCACTCTGATCTTAGCAGCTTGGTCTGCCTAGTGGTTGTGTCAATGTTCATCAGTGGTCCGACTCTGGGGTACATGGGCATCCACATGGCGTACCATCACAATGAGGTTTTCCACACGGGCTGCAATATCCTGCCATACTTCAGCAGCACAGACGGTTTTACCCTTACATTGCAGTTGTTCTGCTTCCATTGATGCAGCCCTTTCCACAGCATATTTGCTACTGCCCACGAGTTGGTGTAGAGGTAGAGCCTGGGCCACTTTTCCCGCTCAGCAATGTCCAAAGCAAGCTGGATGGCTTTCACCTCTGCAAACTGGCTCGATTCCCCCTGTCCCTCAGCAGCTTCAGTGACTCATCATGTGGCACTCCACACAGCAGCCTTCCATCGTCGATGTTTTCCCACAATGCGACAAGACAGATCAGAGAACAGGGTATATCACTTCTCCTCATCCAGCAGCTCGTTATATGGTGGAGCATCCTTAGAACGTGTTATCTCTTGTTCTGGTTTCATCCCGGAATCTTTGCTCTCTAGCCAGTTCGTAATCACCTCTAGTACACCTGCATGGCTGGGGTTCCCTATTCGAGCCTGTTGTGTTATCAACGCAACTTATTTACTCCATGAGGCATCTGTTGATTGATGTGTAGAGGAGGCCTTTCCTTTGAACATCCACCCCAGCACGGGCAGTCGGGCTGCCAGGAGGAGCTGTGTTTCAGTGCCGACCACTTCTGAGGTGTATAATGTATACGCTGCAAGTATCTCCTTCTCAGTTGGTGTATAATTACGTTCAGAGCCTTTGTATCCCTGACTCCAAAAGGCTAGAGGTCGGCCTTGGGTTTCCCCAGGTGCTCTCTGCCACAGACACCAGGTAGGGCCATTCTCCCTGGCTGCGGTGTTGAGCATGTTCTTAACCTCCTGCCCTTCCCGGACTGGCTCGAGGGCTACTGCTTGGGCAATCTCCCGCTTAATTTGTTCAAAGGATTGTTTCTGATCTGGGCCCTATTCAAAACCATTCTTCTAACGGGTTACGTGGTAGAGAGGGCTCACAATCAGGCTGTAGTTTGGGATGTGCATTCTCCAGAACCCCACAGTGCCCAGGAAAGACTGATTCTCCTTTTTAGAGGTTGGTGGGGCCATGGCTGTTATTTTGTTTATCACCTCCATTGGGATGTGGCGACGCCCATCTTGCCATTTTATTCCTAGGAATTGAATTTCCCTTGCAGGCCCCTTAACTTTCTTTTGCTTAATGGCAAAGCCGGCCTTCAGGACGATTTCAGTTATATTCTGCCCTTTCTCAAAGTCCTCCTCGGCTGTGTCCCCCATACAATGATGTCATCAATATACTGCAGGTATTTGCCAGTCCATGGCAACTGTTAGAGCTGTGGTTCCACCCCTGGGGCAATCGATTCCAGGTGTACTGGATGCCTCTCCAAGTGAACGCAAACTGTGGCCTGCACTCTGGTGATATCGGAATGGAGAAGAACGCGTTTACATTGTCAGTAGTGGCGTACCACTTGGCTGCCTTTGACTCCAGTTCATACTGGAGCTCTAGCATGTCTGGCACTGCAGCACTCATTGCTGGCGTAACTTAATTCAGGTCGCGGTAGCCCACAGTTAGCCTCCATTTGCCATTAGGCTTTCTCACTGGCCATATATGACTGTTGAATTGTGAGTGAGTTTTGCTGATCACCTTCTGGCTTTCTAGTTGACGGATCAGCTGATGGATGGGGACCAGGGAATCTCGGTTGGTGATGTACTGCCGCTGATGCACCGTCCAGGTAGCAATCGGCACTCGCTGATCCTCAACCTGAAGCTGCCCCACCACTGAGGGATCCTCTGAGAGGCTGGGTAAGGTGGACAACTGTTCAACCTCCTCTAGGGCAGCTACACTAAAAGCCCACCAGTACCCTTTTGGGTCTCTGAAGTACCCTCTCCTGAGATAGTCTATGCCCAGGATGCACGCGGCATCTGGGCCAGTCACAATGGGGTGCTTACGCCAGCCGTTCCCAGTCAGGCTCACTTCAGCTTCCAGTAGGGTCAGCTGTTGGGATCCCCCTGTCACTCCGGAGATGCAGATAGATTCAACCCCACTGTAGCTCGATGGCATCAGGGTGCACTGTGCACCAGTGTCCACGAAAGCCTTATACTCTTGTGGATCTGATGTGCCAGGCCATCGGATCCACACTGTCCAGCAAATATGATTATTTGTTTCCTCCCCCTGTCTGGAGGGAGGGCCCCTCTAATCCTGCTCAGCATCACTCACTTCTTGAAAGAATTATTTACTGGTCCCCTCAAGATGGTCAGACATAGCGTTGGCCATTCTATTCTTTCTGGGGGATTTCTGACTGGTCACTGGAGCTGCACTTTTCTTGGAGGACTCCCCTTTTGTGATGGTTTTCCCTTTCAGCTGCTCTAATCATGCAGCTAGGGCGGCAGTGGGCTGTCCATCCCACCCCTTCAACTTTTATACCTGGTTGCAGAGGAAAAACCACAGGTGCCTCGTGGTGTGTGCCTTCTGCTGCCTTTCTCTTTGGTGAGGAAACTTTTACTTCTAATGGCTGAGACATCAGTCTGTGCAGGTGGAATGTTGGACATGTACTCTTAAAAATTCTGCACCCTCTGAGACAGTTCCTCCACAGCTGAGACCCACAACGCTGAGATGAAGGGAGATTTCCCTCATATTTCCAGAGCTTGGCAACCACTCCCTCCACTGTTAGAGTGTGGGTGTCTGTCCACCAGGACACTCCTGCCAATGCTTTCGATTGTGCTTCTGGTGCACTCTTCAGGAACTTCTGCCTCATCAGGTGTGTGCAAGGGGCCTGATCTGGGTTCATGGGTGACTGCTCATCATTCAGATCACCATAGATCATCTCAAACACAGCCAGTTCCCTGAGGTTCTGGATGCCTTTCTCAATGCTGGTCCATTTGCTTAACTGATATAGGATATCATCCTTGGAGGGGTATCTCTCCCTTACAATGAGAAGGAGTCGCTTCCAACGGCTGAGGGTTTGAGTCTGCTTCCCTATTTCCCTATCAATGCCAGCATCCTTGGCCAAAGATCCCAGCTTCTTGTCCTCTCTCCCCTCCATCTCAAAAGCACTGGCTCCATTGTCCCATCTTAGGAGCAGCCAAGTGCAAATCTGCTCGCCTCCCAAGTGGCCAAAATCTCTCCGCATATCTTGCAGCTCAGTCGGGGACAGAGATTGGACGATGACCTCTGGTCCTTCCTCCTGTTCCCGTGATGGGCCTGACTCATCCTTATCCCTCACTCTGCAAATTAACTTTCTGGTATATTTTGTTTTCTGTATCAGGGTGACTGATATAGTACTGGCTGTCTCTCTGGCTCAGTTGCTGTGCTGGTGGAGGCGACTGAGACTGACTCTGCCTGTCCCACCAGTTCAGATATTGTTTCAGGTTCTGTGGCCTTTTCTTCTCCTTGAGGGCAGTTGATGGTATTAAAGAGGACATGGTAGGCATGGGCAAGTCCCCAACATATTGCCGGAAGTTGTGTCTCCTGGGTTTTGCCCTCTTGGTAACACATCCTTTCTAAGAACTCCATCAACTTATCAGGGCTCTGCATTTGTTCGGGTGTGAAATTCCAGAGCACTGGAGGTGCCCACCCACTCAGGCCTTTGCCCTTTTTTTCCCCCACACCTTGCCACTCACTATTATCTGACCTCGGGGCAAGTTTCCGGGCACTGATATTGTTAGAGAAATGCCGCATGGCCAACACTAAAATCCAGTAGACATTCAGAAGGCATTATGCCACAACCACACTGGCCTGGATGCTCCAAGAATAACTGAATCTCCCCAAAGCCGAGAGGATCTCTTCCCCTGGCTCACCCATAGAGGGGGTGAGACCCCTAACATAAGCCCAAACAGCAAACAGGTACCAGTCTGCCCCCACAAACAGCGATACAAAGGCATTATAAGCAGTGAATAGCCCGTAGAACAACATAAGACCCTTTATATATTTTCCACCGATAACAAACGCCACCAATGGGTTCATACACTGGATATTAGGAGTAATCCAGCCCCACCACGCAAGCAAGTGGGCCAGCATTGCAAACATTTTCCTACCAAATACGAATACAAACAGAAAAATTACACCCAACAGATTGCTCTATCACAGTCTGGTCAGGGTCTGTCCCTTTTTATTCTTATTTCAGCCCCATGTTGGTGAGCCAATAAAGGCTGTGGTGTTTTAAGCCCTGCCAGGATCGGAGAGCATGTTGCTGTTGCCCCTCCCCCATCCTCAGCTGGTCGGGCTGGAAGTGAGGCACAAACCCCGGAATAAAATATGAAGAAATTTAATACAACAATGTGATAAACAATCTGAACAACAACAGTCGCAATGATAACAACAATAAACAGCAATAACAGTGAACAAGACAAACGATATACAGAGAAATACCGCAAATGGTCAGGGAACAAAGCCGACGTATGGGTCCCTCCACTGAAAAGCCAAAGAGAAAGTAAAATCAAAGTTTCCTGCCCCCACACCTGATGTCAGCATGGTATGAATAACCGGGCTGGGGATCCCTTCCCCCTCTCTCTCTGCTGGGGTAACTTAACCCTATCCTAGTTGAACAAGGACAGTTTCCCATTCTCACCTCCTTTCTTTCTAGTTTCTGAAAATTCAGCAGTAGATCTATTCCAAGACATACTATTGTTAGCATGTTTTATGTATTTTTTTATTTAGAGTTTCAAGATTTTTATAGGAGTGGACTTCCTCTGAAAGTCAATAATACACTCAAAAAAGGAACAAAATTTTATTGTTGCATTCATTTGGTAGCGTCATTGCTTACAGAATCATAGCTAGCATATTGACAAAAAGGAAACACTGAACAAACACAAAACTCAGCAACATCAATATTAGAAGAAATTATTAGGAAATTATTAAGAAATTACTGTAATAGGTAATAGCTGTAACTGATATTGAATTGAGAACCAAAATGAAGCATTCTCTAGTCTACAGTTGAAGTCAAAAATATATTTCCTGTGATTTTAATTGAATAACCAATATGATACATAAAAAATGTAGGGTTATTAAGCTTATTTCATTCTCTTTGGGTTTGTGGTTTGGCTGGGGTTTTTTTGTTTGTTTGTTGTTTTTGTTGTTGTTGTTGTTGTTTGTTTTTTTTCCCCAAAAACTCATAAATTGCATTTTCTTGAAGAGTGTGTAGGAAAAGAAAATATTTTATTATAAGACACTTGAGAAGAAAGCACTGTTCAGCAGAATTTCACATTTCTCAAGTAGAGTCCCTCTTCTACAAAATCACATTTTTGTATTATGTTTGCAATTTTTTATGAATGATGCACACATCAAAATATTTTTTTTTAAATATACTATATATATATATATATGATAAATTGAGAAATAAGATTTACAGAAAAAAATAATGGGCAAGAATATAATGTAGTTTTAATACACTAAAGCACTGCATAGTATTTGTGAAAAACACTTCATTATCTTGGGTTCTTTATAGGAATGCTTAGCTAGTTTTGCTGTTCTCGAGAGATTGTGAAATTTATATGTACATATATGTCATGAATGGCATATGAAATTGTTTCAATTATGTATAACATTACTAAATAGGGACATTCTAAGATAGTATTTCAGTGATGGGTAACTGACCTTCAGTGATTTTTTCCTGTAGTGGTCCAAATATTCCTGAGTAAACCGTGTAATACAATGAAAGAATGCGTCTGCCAATTAGAAAGGCTTTTAATTTTTATAAATATCTATGACTGGTGTAGAGCATTGGCATCAAAACACATTGATTTATTCTGACACTTATTTTCTCACTTTCAGAACTCTGCACGTTAGCATAATCATGGTTAAAGCTTTCCAACCAGAATAACAACAATATCCACTTGTTGTGGCTCAACCTGCATTTCCTTCACTTCCACACCTTTACTGAAACATATCTAAAGAAATCCTTTACTTGTTCCATGAAGCCCACCTAGAGTATTTGCTGAGAATGTTAACCATTAAGTCAGCAGTGAATTTAATGATGGGTTTAATCAAATTTTACTTTAACACTATTTTTACATTAATTGGGTTTAGAAAATATAAAGCTGGCATAATGAGGAATCCTTATGTCATACATTTAATGCAAAGCATGCTCTTCAGTCACAGCAAGTCAGACTTTACTAGTAGTGATTTTTCATCAGTCATGCGCCTCCACCTGTAAAATCTTTAATTCCAGTTTGTTTGACTCTATTATCAGAATTTTCAGACTTCTAAATTTTGGAACATTCAATAAAACACAACAGAATTCTGTGTGAATATTCTGTGTTGGAATAAATAAATTATTAAGAAAAATTCTAGCATGATTGTAATACCTTTTCCCTTGGATAGCTTTAAGACACACTTTAAAAAAAAAAAATAAAATAATTATTCTCCTTCCATTATGCAGATACCTGTGAACAGGCAGTCAAACATCTTCAGTATCATGACAGAATGCACTGATTACTCAAATCCTACATATCTGATACTCTACCTCAGTTCCTCATTAATTTGAGTTAGCTTGTATTAACTCATATTAATGGGTTTAATATTAATATTTTTGCTTTGCTAGTTCATCACAGGTAAAAAAAATAGTATATATTTTAGAGATACAAAAGCTATGGTTTTTCTCCGTCTAAGCCCTTTATCAACCTATTTGAAAGCATTAAATTTTCTTGTAAATATTGGACATACCCATCTGTATAGATAGTTTTCCTATGATTTTTCCACTTGGATGACAGAATTGCTATTCAGAAATGACAGACCAGGAACACTAAATAACATAACATAACATAATATAATATAATATAATATAATATAATATAATATAATATAATATAATATAATATAATATAATATAATATAATATAATATAATATAATATAATATAATATAATATATAATATAATATAATGAATTACCTCTTCTCTCCATCCTAGTGAGTCATTATTACTGATCACTGAAGTCTGTAAAATACTGTGGCACAAGAAGCTACTCGTATCTCTGACGTTCCTGAGTCTCCTATTTTTTCTGTTAGGACTGTTTCCATAATAAACCAAAATCTTTGGTTACTTGCAGTCTCACAACTCCAATAATGCTGCAGGGCTGTAACTCAGAAGGAGTCTAAACAAAATCAGTAGTTACTCAGCATTTGATTTTTCAGCTACTTCAGAAGCTACATGCCCAGCAGTAGTTTAGTTAGGCTATTTTCAAATAACAAAAATTCTGTCTTTCTTTCTGTCTGAAGAATGATTTGCCTTTGTAAACTCTTTAAAATAAAACACTTTAGAAAACTAGAAAAAATTAAAAAGTACTGTACCTTTAATGCATACCACATATAACATATGCTAATAAATGGGTTTGAAGAAAAAGTGTTTGGAGGTTTGAAGAATTCTTTCGTGCATTGATCTTAAATTATTTTGTATTGAACAAAAAAGCCCTGGAAGGAAATGTCTTCCAGTATAATTCCTCAAAGATTACTAAATTATACAGTGGGAGCACTGGAGGGCAAAGCCTAACCTAAGATATATCACATGTGCTTGGTTATTTACTGAGTGGCTATTTGTTTATTCCCAATATGTTCCTCTAGATCCCTCATTAATTATCGTTAAGCTTCCAAGTTGAAGCTAAGATGCAAAAGTGCTATATCATCACATGCTCCTCTTTGCCTAAAGGGCACTGAAATTTTAATACTGGATACAGTGCCCAAAGGCTATATGATAGCATTATTATGCACATTGTATAATAGTGCTAAAGTAAATAATGAAACATGGTAAACAGTCACCAAATATTTACATAAATGTATTTCAATGGCTAATGGCATTACTGCCAGACTTAGTTGGCAAGTCTATTGATTTAAAACTCATTAATTTAATTAAGCTATGTGATGGATGCTTTCATTCCAGTACAGTTTTCTTTAAAAATTGTAGGGATTGGACGATTAAAAAAAAAATATATATAAAAATAAAAAAAAAAAATCTAGTTTCAGTAAACTTTTCATATAAATCAATATAAGAATCTCTTAAATAGAGCTTTCTGCAGATTTTAAATGAAAGTAAAAATTCTCAGGAATGTATTCTTATATTTACTACATTTCAATAAAACCCCACAAAATAATATGCTTAAGGATGAGTTATAGATGGAGACAAGATTATTATATTTGCTTATGTGGATATACATACATTGAAAATATGTTTATGGTGTCATTGATTGCAACTTTAAATATCTGTATTACTATATAACTCAAGCACAGGTGTAAAAATTGCTGTAACCTGCTGACAGCATGGTGAACAAACAAAAATCCTATGGCTCCTTCTCTCTCTTTTCTTCAGATTGTTCTGCCATTTTAACTTGAAAAATTTTGAGTGGCTGGAAACTGTCTCTCTTCTAAAAGCTGTAGTGAAATTTACGAAGGAAAATGGTCATACAGTATTGCTAGACAAGTTGGACAATCCTGACTGGCTTGCTGAACTGCAGTTGTCCTTGAAGTCACCTTTGAAGCCGTATAAGGCAAAACCCTGAGTAAACAACAGTGTTAGCAACGTGTAGAACGGGATGCTGCAGCCACAAGGGGGGAGTGCCCTCAGACAAAGTTGCCTCGTGGGACGCTTTCGATGTGCCAATGAGGAGTCAGCTGTGGGGCGTGAACTGAGCTCAGGGACCAATCACGAGTTGTTATTGCGCATATGATCATCACATGTACTACGTTTATGTTATATATACTGGCCAGTTGCCTAATGAAGTTGGAACAAGTTTGTAAAACATATGGGTGTGTATGCTTGTTACCCAGGCTCTACTCCTACCTCGACAAAAAGCTGTATTGTGACAAGATGTGATGAGGCTTTATCATGAGGAGTACATGAGGAGTTTTAATCAATCATTGTCTGCAATAATTCATGGTTTGAATTTATTTTCGACCAGTGATGCAAAATAATTTGAATCTGATGTCCTTCAAAGCTACTACATTTGCCATTTCATTCAAATAATTTACTTCTGAAATAGTTTAGAAATTCAAAATGTCCTTTTTGTGTTCACTTTTGCAGTAATATTGTCCAAACTTCCAGTGCCTCACATATAAATAGAACATCTAAAGCTGTATTCTAGAGTATTATCAGATCATTGCAGTGAGTTCAACTGGCCAAATATAAAGCATTAGGAACCCCTCAGCTAGACACTACTGCTTCTTTATCTGAATTTTAATAACTGTATTATTGAAGCAATGCAACTCAGTAAGACCAAAAAAAGTGAGTATGCAGGAACACAATGTGCACACTATGGGTTTTTTTTCTGCTAATTTATTCTTATCTGGTATTGAGCACTGGTTATCTGCTGACACTTGGTGTAATAGGTGATAAACCATCTGTTCATCAAATTCAGTGAACTGTAGTATGAACTATTGCATATTGTGTAATGCTAACAGCAAATAATTGAACTAACATGATAGTGTAAAGAAAAAAAAGATGGTGACAGGAAGGAGGGGGGGAACAGCAAGAGAAGAATCATCTGTACATCAGAAGATGTGGAGAATTGCAGGCACATAATGGAATAAAACAGGAGGATGTTCATGACCATGAGTGGCATTATGCAAAGAGGTTACTGGGCCTAGACTGATAAGAACACTGCAAACTCAGAGGATAATCACATTCCAAGTGAAAGGTGAAAAGTACACTGTGAGGAGGACCTACCGCCTTCCTCCCAGAAGACCACCCCCCACGATTTGAAGACCCCTGCCCCTAGTTTTAACAACTTCTGCGCAAGCGTAAAGGACTGATAAGCTAATTACCATATGAAGCAGGAGTAGGTGGGTTCAAGTAATGAATATGTATAGGTGCATAAAGACTATGTAATACTTTGTAGTATAAGATTGAAACAGAGTGCCCTGGAGGGTGCGGTCCGTTTTTGGAGCAGGAGACTCCCCGGCCGCCCAGCACCGTTTTGCTTGTTGCTGCTTGCTAAATAAAAAAATTGGGAACTCTGACTCAGCCAATTTTAAGAAGTCAGTTTATAACACTTGGAGCATATTAAATGTATAACTGATTACATCTTGCTGTTTTTTTCATCCTAAATGAGCATACTTCATGATTTCCAAGAACACTTTGCAACATGAATCAAAACACACTAAAGAGAGGCCATAATACATTATTTTCTTCTCCACCTGCTTCCTATCTCCATCTCTTCCTCTTATGAGCTGCTACAAGAAGCAGGATAAAAATATTTCTATGCTGGGAGCAGATATCATTTTCAGATATATTAATCTACTGTATTTATTGTCACTGCATCCTTTCTACTGTACACTGCCTACCATGGAAACCAGCTCTGCTTCACTTTCCCTTAATGTTATTGCTGACACATTGCTGTGCCAGAAAGACAGACATGATTGTTATTAAACTAGTGTCTGATGAGTTAGCTTTGTAGCATGTAAAGCCAGAGTGTCATTAAAACCTAGACAATTGTTTTACTTTTTTATCAGCTAGAGTAATATATATAACTCAGAGGTGAAGCAACTCTGTCACAAGCTGTTTCCAGAAGTAAACTGTGTTAACAGCTGAAGACTCTGTGACTGAAATGCAGAATATTTAATATAATGTGTTGGGCTGCAAGTTTTATCCTTTCCTAGATGATAACTACAAATGCAGCAACTCAGATAAAACACAGGAGGTCAGTGACTTCATAAATGGCTACTGAGTTTTGACTGTATATGATACCCTTCCTGCCTTGCCCTAAAAAGAAAATGAATTGGGTTAATGCAGTTTGGGAATTTCAGTAATAATCAACATTAGTGGAAATTATAAATACTCAAAGCCATTCACACAAAATGTCTTACATTTACTTTTTGGGTTCTGTATGGCTCCATATCGTGTAATCAGACCTTTAAAGAAAACATTTTTTCCCACTGTGAAAGTCTTTTTTTATAGTGTAATAATATTTGTAGGGGGCCATTTGGGAAAACATAGTTATCCTGGGAGATGATTCACAATTTATTTCACCTTGCCTAGTGGCTTTCCTCTTGATAAAGTTTTCAGCCACCAGGTTTTAAAAGTTAATAAAAATAGATAAAAACTTTATCCTTTTTATGACAAATAAAGTTTATGGCCACCAAGCAGTCAAGCATAGAATAAGGAAGTGGTGGAGACAAAGGCAAGGATAAACATAGTTCTATCCATGATTCCAAAATTTACTGCCATCTACCTTTCTTACTTGTAGCAAAAGCTCAGAAAATTGTAATGCTTCCTCAAGGTCATAGTATTCTGTAATTGTTAATAGTCTAGTTTAAGTATTGATTGTTGATGAGATCTTCTTTGACTACCATTTTGGGAGCTGTAGTTTGACATGTAAGAAATTCTTTGAGAAACAAAATGAGGGGGAAGATTCTAAAAAGTTTGATAACTTGTTAATTAAACAACTGAAGGTTTTTAAGAACACTGTAAGAAACTCAAGAGTTGAAGTCTTAAACTAAAAGTTTTTTAACTCTGTACCTTCTTGGATTTGCATGCATTTTTCTTAGTTTTACTTGACCAGTTCTCATATGCATAACTGTTAACTACAGACGTTTACAGTAGGTAATACAACACTATCCCACTTTTTGCTTATGAAATATACAGGGGAATGAAGGAGTAGCTGCTAAGTGACTGTTTCAGAGCTGTGAAGATAACTGGAGGCATAAAGGCAAATGAGCATCTCTAATTACCTGACTGGAAGAGGAATCCTGTTTAGAACTGTAATATCAAGTTGGCGGTGAGAATATCAGAGAATAGGCTGTCCGGTATTGCATCCTTTTTACTGTAAGGACATATGCCTAGCTTGTGTGAAATCACACTCCATCAAGAAGATCAGTGGTTGTATATCTGATTTAACTGAAGTGCTGGTAAAAGCTCATTGAGTACATTAATGCAACTACAGCATTTATCTGTTTTAGGAAGAATACTGAGAAAAAATTCTCAGTGTGCTGGAATTCAAGATTCTCATGAGCACTGGAAAAACCACAGACAGAAATTTCATAAACTTTCTATGCCAAAATTTTTTTTTTTTTTTTTTTTTTTTTTTTTTTTTTTTTTTTTTAATGTTATGTGAGATGCTATATTTTAACTTATGGCTTTATTAATATGTATGTTCATTTGTATTGACAAATGCATTTTTGTTACTGAAGATGGGATTCCCATTTTGAAATAACCATGTAATAAGATAGTTAATATAGTATTCATTTATATTTTCTTTGTTTAATCCCTTGCATTTTTTCATATAATGCAGCCAACATAATGAAGTGGTTGGTTTTTAGTTGGTTGGTTGGTTGGGTTGGGTTGGTTGGGTTTTTTGGGGTTGTTTGGTGTTAGGTTTTTGGGTGGTTTTTTTTGTTTGTTTTGTTGTTTGTTGGTGTTTTTTTTTTTTTTCTGCACTACTGTAATTCACATTAATTAATTGTGGGGGTTTTTTCCTTCATTGTTGGGAAATAATGGACATGTGAGCAATCCTACACATGTGCCCGCCTCGGCAAGGACATGACAAGGACATGGAACAAAGAACTCAGCAACCAACTCCAGGAGATGGGTTGGGTGGAGAAAGACATTGAGTGTGACGCTTATTATCCAATCATGAGAAGGCCTGAAGCGTGTAGACAAAGCTAACTATCCAGTCATAAGGACTGTACCATGTACCATTCGCGTGAACACGAGGAAGCTTACCTTCAATAAACTGGCATTGCTTGATCATAGTGGTCGTGTGCGTGTCCATAGCTCCCGCATCTGGCGCCTGAACAGGGACCCTCAAGATTGGCACAAGTGTTCGCTAAGGACTTGGCGGACGTGCAATCGAGGGTGGAAAGCTGATCGAAACAGATCCAGACTCTGCCCCGGAGTCTGAAAGTGAGAAGCAGCACGCTGTAATTTGTGTTGAAGATCCATGAAAAGAAGCAGCGGCCAGGGAGGAATGGGGTCCGTTCTTGGCAGGGATGAGCAAGCAGTGGTGAAAGTCCTCCAAAATATCCTCTCCATGAGAGGCATAAAATACGGTAAGTCCACCCTGAAAGACTTGGTGAAGTGAAGCTGGGAAAGAGGACTTATCTCCAGTGCAGGTCTCATATTTGAGATACCTACCTGGGAATCCATAGGAAAAAAGCTTTGGGACGTGATCAGTGAGGGGGGAAGGTCGGCAGAAGAAGTGAGCGACTATCCCATGCTCTGGAAGCTGATCTGTGAAACAATAGAGAAGCTGAGCGATGACCACGTGGCTGGTGACTGCGTGGCTGGAGACCGTGTGGCTGGTACTTCTGCCTTTGCAGCTGTAGAAGAGGCTTCTAGCTCTGATATGCCGCCTCCAGTGCCTGCATCGCTGGCAGATCCCATCGCGTTAGGTCAGCCGAAAGACCTGTTTTCTTCATCGGTTGCACTGGCGGGGCCATGGCGGGCAACAGGGGTTAGTCCGGGAGCTGCACAGGTGGGAGTGGGAGATGCCAGAAGTGCGCCTGGTGCCGTGTGAGAGGAGAGTGAGGGGAGAGCGGGGGAGCCACCGGAGCCCAGCGGTGGGCAGAGTGCGGATGGGAACATGGGCAGAACCGACACACCGCCGCCTGCGCCTTCCTCGCAGGGAGAGAAAACCCCCGCCTCACAAGTCGGCGTTTCAAACAAAGAAACATCACTCTTGCAACTTGTAGACAAGCTTGAAAAACTGGCTGCAACAGCAGAGGAGAAGATGGAGCACAGATCGTGTACCTTTTCATCTGGCAAGCAACTGTCTGCTCCTGATCCGCCACTTGACTATTCGGTTCCAGTATCGGCTTCTAATCCATTTTTGCTATCATCACAGGTGGAGGCTGCGCTTCCTTCGTCTCACCCTACAACTTCACATCTTTTTTCTTCACAGGTGCAGAGTGCCTCTGTGGCCACACCCCGATGGAAAGGGGTTATTAGAGATGCTATAGTGGAGGGGTCTTTTATTCCTGAAAGCGTACAAGTGTTTCCTGTTTCTGTTAATAGTGTTAGTGGTACTAATGAATGGGATCCTTTAGATTGGAAATTGCTTGAAAGGCTAGAGCTTCAGTAATGCAAAATGGTCTTCATCATCAATTAACAAAACAAATTATTAATTATATTGTTTCATCATCACTGTTAATTCCAAAAGATATTGATCAAATAGCTGCAGTTATATTAACTCCATCTCAAAAAATGTTGTTTGAAAGTGCATGGACTAAATTAGCTAATAATGAGCAAGCTCAGCCGCGACCACAAGGCGATCCACTTTATCTCGTTCAAGAGCAAATGTTGTTAGGCACAGGACCCTTTGCAACAGTAGATCTGCAAGTCAATTTCTCTAATGAAGTTTTGTGATTATTGCAGTTACTAGCTTGTCAAGCCCTAATGTCTGTACCTGATACAGAAGGGAAACGGCAAGTTAAACTTGTAACGGTAAAACAAGGTCTTAATGAGCCTTATTCTAAATTTGTAGATCCCTCTATGACTATCATGAACAGCAGTATGACATGACTGTAGAAATGAAGGAAAACACGTGTAAATTAATGGCTCTTGAGAATGCCAACCCATCCACCAAGCGATTGTTAGTTACCCTCCCACCAGGAGCATCTGTAGCTGACATGATTGAATTAACCAATAGAGGGATGTAGCAAGCTGCATGTACCTGGTTAGAAGGAGAGGAATGGAAAAATCACCTAATTCAAGGCCAAAGAGAAAATTCCTTGCAGATATTAGAACTCCAAGCAGTTTTGTGGGCATTTTTGTCCTGGCCAAATTTGGGATTAAATGTAGTGTCTGATTAACTCTATGTAGTAGGAGTAATAAAAAGGATTGAACAAGGACAAGTAAAAGAAATAAAAAATAAACACTTAGGGAAACTGTTGCAACAACTTGTTCACACTCTCGATCAGAGAAGTGTTGTCTACTTTATTACTCACATCAGAAGTCACCAATCCAAAGAAGGATTAGGGTATGGAAATGAACTAGCTGATCAATTGGCTGCTCCAGCCTGGTCTGGGCCCTCTCCAAATTTGTTTGCACAAGCTAGAGAATCTCACAATTTTTTGCATCAGTCAGCAAAAATGTTGCATAAACAATTTAAAATTCCTCTTGCTGATGCGAAGGGCATTGTTGCCTCTTGCCCATCCTGTCAAAAAGTAGGGTTTGGCCTGGGAACAGGAGTTAACCCACGGGGCCTGTCACCTTTGCAATTATGGCAAATGGATATCACTCACATAGCAGAATTTGGTAGGTTAAAATATGTACACGTTATAATTGGTACCTTTTCTCCATGACTATTTGGGCTACAGCTCAAGCTAGAGAGACAGCTAAACATGTTGAAAAACACTTATATAGTTCTTTTGCTGTACTTGGAGTGCCAAGAAAGATCAAAACAGACAATGGTCCAGCATATATTTCTGGACGCTTCTAACACTTCTGTATCTTATGGGGCTTTAAACACTGCACAGGAATTCCACACTCTCCCACTGGACATGTGATCATCGAACTGGCTCATCAAACTCTGAAGCAAATGCTTCAAAAACAAAAAGGGGGAATGTCAGGTATGATGCCAGCTGAACGATTAAAGTTTTATGTTTTGAATTTTTTGAGGCTTACAGGAGAACGTCAGGAACCACCAATGTTGATTTACAGTTTAGCAATAAAAGGTGATGCTGAACAAGGTGGGCACACAGCAACCGTTAGTTATGTTCAAAAAGTTAAATACTGGGCAATGGGAAGGACCTGTTAAAGTACAATTAACAGGCAGAGGTTATATGTGTGTGCTTACAGGTCATGACTTACAGTGGTTCCAACTCACTGGGTGAGGCCATGGAAAGAAGGTCAAGCTCACAATCCTAAGCCTTGCAATGGTTCTGACAATGATTAATGCTCATACATTCTGAATATGTTTATTGAAATCCCTTCCAAACCAGTAGGGGACAAGTCACACAGGAAAGTTAACTATGTTCACAGGATAGTTGAAGAAGTTGTTACAAGGGGGAATTGTTGGAGTTGTTGTAATTGTTATGTTTAGTATTATTTTGCCATGCTTAGTTTGTTGTGTTAACAATCGTTGCAAAAAAGCCTGCAAGGAATGTGGATTGCTCAAAAACAAAAAGAGGGATATGTTGGGAGATAATGGACATGTGAGCAATCCTACACATGTGCACGCCTCGGCAAGGACATGACAAGGACATAGGACAAAGAACTCAGCAACCAAATCCAGGAGATGGGTTGGGTGGAGAAAGACATTTGAGTGTGGCGCAGAGAAGACTGTAGGATATTTCACCCAAGTACTCTCCTAGTCTCATATAAATGAAGTATGTTTTAATATAACTATTTAAATGCTAGTAATATTAGATTTGATTTACCTGTACATAAATAAAAGCTTAAGGATGACTGATTATTGTAATTTTTCTAATGTAAGATATTTTGAGCCATAATAATTTCTGTGATGAGTGGCTCCTGTTTGTCTATTTTAATCATCTTCTCAATAATAGCTCTTAAAATCTGAAAACATCCTTGGAGTATAATATTCAAGCTTCTCTTGGAAAAAAAGCAACAATTTCTATATGAAATTGACAAAGGCGAGAACTTCTTTTGACAAAATTAAAAAGCAATGTGAAATAAGAATACTTGGATTTGTCAGATCTTTAATGTTGAAGTTAACTAACCAATTTGTTCATTTTATGTATGATATGCCTTATTTTAGCTTCAGATGCATTTGTTCCAGGAGCCTGGAATGTTTTCCCAGTCAGTAGGCTGCATAACCATCTTAAAAGCAGAAATACCACACTTCTTTTACAATGCTTTGCATTCAGCCTTATTGAGTTAGATTTTACTATATTAAATTGCATTTCAGTCTATTGTGGCAATCACCTAAGGTCTGAACCACATTTAGTAGTTTATACTGTTTGATATTTATGTTTATCTTGAATGATTTTATAGAGCTGAAGGAACACTATGGGTTCAGGGCTATCTATTAAATTACAAAACCAAAAAACCCCACCAAACCTGTCACCCCTACCATGAAACCAAATTTAAAAATCCCTTAGCAATGCCTCTTCTGTGCTAAAGTAGAAGAGGTTGTTTCCCACAGTGTGTTAAACATGCAAACAAATTCAGAAGACCATGTTTATTTCCTGAACCAGAGTTCTGCAGAGTCTTTAAAAAACCCTCAAATTGTTTGTGTAGCTTAGCTGTCTTTTGCTTATAAATTCAAGAACTTTGCTGATGCCTCTCAAAGCCTAAAGCTGTCCAGGTGAAGCAGGAGTGTGGACATAGTAAAGTAGCTGTGAGACACATTTGTCACTTTTTATGGGTGCTGCGGTATAAGGCAGAGAGAAAAAAAGGGTTGGTTTCAATGTTATACTGTACATTTAAGAAAAAAAAAAATTCTTTATCTGGAGGAAAAATTAGAAAAACAGAGAAGCATTATCTTCCCAAGAAACTCATGATCCCAATATTGAAAATTGTGTAGATAAACAGAATTTAAACACAAAGAATTTTAAAAGTTACTTAACCAGTGTTTTACAGACCTGATATTTTATTAAATAACTATGGGACCTTATTATGAAAAGTATTTCATAGTACTGTAACTTATACTCTCTAGTTACAAAAATAAATAAATAAATAAATAAATAAATAAATAAATAAAATCAGGTAAATGTTAAATTTTGAGATTTAGATCTCAGGCTCTCACTCTATTTCTTAGCTAATAATGATTTACCAAATCATTAGTTACTCTGCAGATTTTTTTTATTGTAAAAGAGTATTTAATCCATTCCTCCCATCCTCCCCATTTTTTCCTCCAGTGAATCATATCTACAGCATCTGCCATTATGTCCTATGGGAAGAGAGCAAGCACCATGGTGGCTTATCTTAGAAGAGAAGCTTTAAACAGTAAAGCCCAATGATAGACACAAACTTTTAGAATGTTTAGAGACATTAATGGACTAAAAAATACAAGCGTTGTTAAAATTATTTTAAATTTCAAATATTTCTAGATATCTAGATTGAGTAGTTAACTAAACAGTGAAAAAAAATCTTAAAGGAGATCTGATTTTCTTTTTTTAATGCATTAAATGGAAGTATCAGAACTAGTATAAAACAGACTGTCACTGCATGCCACTTTGTTTACTAATATGTCTGTTTTTTCTGTTCAATTTCTCTGTTAAAAACCTGCCCATCTCCAGAGGTAGTAATGGTAGTTCTAGAGATGTGACAAGACTGAAGTGTATGATATAGTCACTACATTACTTATTGGCATATAGCATAGTTTTTCACAATTAATTAGAAACTCCATGATACAGAGAAATAAGGAAATACCTGCAAGTCAGATGTTAAGCCCTTGCATTATTGTTTCATAAAATGTCATAGCTGAGACACAGTTCACTTAATTCTAAAAGCTAGACTATTCTGCATGTCAGCATGTGGTACCAACAACCATACCGTTTTTCATTTCGATGACAGAGCCCCAGATTTCATCTCTCTCAAGCTCAATGTATAGCATTGTGTTGGGGAGGATAGACAATCATTTTCCTGTCTTGAAGCTAAGTCCTCAGCCCAGTCATATTCTGGCCAGTTGATAGTTCATTTAGTTTCTTTTAAGGTGTCTCAACACATGAAAACAGACATTGGAAGTTAAAACTAAAGATGAACTGACTGGCTGTAGTACCAGCAGTGTCCAGGTGTCTTGTTCTGCAAGTTCTGATATATGACAGTATAAACCATGTTTCAAAAGGCAATTGGAAAAGATAGGTATTTCTGTTCCTCTTATTTTGATGAGAATCCAATGGACATTCTAAGTTCTGCATTTACAAAGTTATATGTTATTTAAATTAAATATTGGAAATGAATAATCATTATAGGAGGCAAATTAAAAGTATTATTTTTTTTTAAAAAAGGAAAGAGCAATTCAAGGCAGACTTATCAGAATGTTCTGTTCCATGAGTTTCCAAACAAATGTGACTCCAAACCACATTTCTACAGAACAGCCTTCTTTTCCCAGAGGTGACAGAGGGGAAGTGTATTCCTGAACTAACTTGATTTAAGACCACAAATCAACTAAATCTATACTGCATGAAAAAATACAATTGGGAAGAATCAGTTGAGGCCTTGTGCCCAGTTCTCCATGTCTCCAGTCAGCCTTATAAAGGCCTTTCAGTCTAGCAGACTGTCCTGGTTCAGCTAGGATAGGCTTAAGTTTCACCAGCAGAGAGAGAGGGGGAAGGGATCTCCAGCCGGGTTATTCATACCATGCTGACGTCAGGTCCAGGTGGGAACTTTTTTTACTTTCTCTTTGGTGGTCTTGGTGGCGGGGAGCTCTTCCATGAACATTTGCGGTGTTTCTCTGTGTATCTTTTGTCTTGTTCACTATTATTTTTGTTTATTGTTGTTATCATTTCCACTGTTGTTGTTCAGATTGTTTATCACATTGTTGTATTAAATTTCTTCCTATTTCACCCCAGGGTTTGTGCCTCACTTCCAGCCCGACCAGCTGAGGGTGGGGGAGGGACAATGGCAATGGTAACGTGCTCTACGATCCTGGCAGGGCTTAGACAACTACAGCCCTAACTGGTGGACCAACGTGGGGCACAAGAGGGCTGAAATAAAAATAAAAATGGACAGACCCTGACCAGAGTGTGATAGAGCAATCTGTTGGGTGTAATTTTTTGGTAGGAAAATGTTTGCAATGCTGGCCCACTTGCTTGCGTGGTGGGGCTGGATTACTCCTCATATCCAGTTTATGATCCCAGTGGTGGCGTTTGTTATAGATGGAAAACATATAAAGGGTCTTATGTTGTTATACGCGCTATTCACTGCTTATAATGCCTTTGTATCGCTGTTTGTGGAGGCGGACTGGTACCTGTTTGCTGTTTGGGCTTTTGTTAGGGGTCTCACCCCCTCTATGGGTGAGCCAGGGGAAGAAATCCTCTCGGTTGTGGGGAGTTTCAGTTATTCTTGGAGCATCCAGGCCAGTGTGCTTGTGGCATAATGCCTTCTGGATGTCTGCCTGATTTTAGCGTTGGCCATGCGCCATTTCTCTAACAATAGCAGTGCCCGGAAACCTGACCCGAGGTCAGATAATAGTGAGTGGCAAGGGGTGGGGGAAAAAATGGGCAAAGGCCTGAGTCGGTGGGCACATTCAATGCTTTGGAATTTCACTCCAAAACAAATGCAGAGCCCTGAGAAGTTGATGGAGTGCTTTGAAAGGGTGTGTTACCAAGCTGGCAAAACCCAGGAGACACAACTTCCGGCAATATGTTGGGGACTTGCCCATGCCTACTGTGTTCACTTTAATACCAATCACTGGCCTCAAGGGAAGTAAAAGGCTACAGAACCTGACAATGAACTCAAAACAGTATCTGGACCAGTGGGACAGGCAGAACCAGTATCAGTTGCCCCCACCAGCACAGCAACTGAGCCAGAGCAACAGCCACTGCCGGTATCCGTCACCCCAAAGCAGAAAACAAAATATACCAGAAAGTCAGTTTGCAGAGGGAGGGATGGGGATGAGCCAGGCCCATCAGGGGAACAGGAGGAAGGACCAAAGGTGATCATCCGATCTCTATCCCCGACTGAGCTGTGAGATATGCAGAGAGATTTCAGCCGCCTGGGAGGCAAGCAGATTTGCACCAGGCTGCTCTGATGCTGGGACAATGGAGACAGCGCTTTAGAAATGGAGGGGAGAGAGGACAAGAAGCTGGGATCTTTGGCCAAGAAGGCTGGCATTGATAGGGAAATAGGGAAACAGACTCAAACCCTCAGCCTTTGGAGGCTATGCCTTCTCAGTGTAAGGGCGAGGCACCCCTACAGTGATGATATCATATGTCAGCTGAGCAAATGGACCAGCATGGAGAAAGGCATCCAGAATCTCAGGGAACTGGCTGTGTTTGAGATGATCTATGGTGATCTGAATGATGAGCAGTCACCCATGGACCCAGATCAGGCCCCTTGCACACACCTGATGAGGCAGAAGTTCCTGAAGAGCGCACCAGAAGCACAATCGAAAGCATTGGCAGGAGTGTCCTGGTGGACAGACACCCACACTCTATAACAGTGGATGGAGTGGTTGCCAAGCTCCGGCAATATGAGGAAAATTTCCCTTCATCTCAGCATTGCTGGGTCTCAGTTGGGGAGGAACTGTCTCAGAGTATCCAGAAAATGTAAGAGGACATGTGCTACATTCCACCTGCACAGGCTGATATCTCAGCCATTAGAAGTAAACATTTCCCCACCCAAGAGAAAAACAGCAGAAGGCACACACCATGAGGCACCCTGTGGTTTTTCCTCTGCAACCATGTAGAAAACATGAGGAAGTAGGATGGACAGCCCACTGCCGCCCTAGCTGCACGTTTAGAGCAGCTGAAAGGGAAGACCATCACAAAAGGGGAGTCCTCCAAGAAAAGCGCAGCTCCAGTGACCAGTCAGAAATCCCCCAGACAGAATAGAATGGTGAACGTTATGCCTGACCCTCTTTACGGGACCAGTAAATAGTTCTTGCAAGAAGTGAGTGATGATGAGCAGGATTAAAAGGGCTCGGCCTCCAGCCAGGTGGAGGAAAGAGATATTCGAATTTACTGGACAGTGTGGATCCGATGGCTTTGCACATCACACCCACAAGAGTATAAGGCTTTGGTGGACACTGGCGCACAGTGCACCCTGATGCCATCGAGCTTCAGTGGGGTTGAATCCATTTGCATCTCCGGAGTGACAGGGGGATCCCAACAGCTGACCCTACTGGAAGCTGAAGTGAGCCTGACTGGGAAGGACTGGCGTAAGCACCCCATTGTGACTGGCCCAGATGCCCCGTGCATCCTGGGCATAAACTATCTCAGGAGAGGGTACTTCAGAGACCCAAAAGGGTACTGGTGGGCTTTTGGTGTAGCTGCCCTAGAGGAGGTTGAAAAGTTGTCCACATTAGAATCTCAGAATCCACATTAGCATCTCAGAATATCCCTCAGTGGTGGGGCAGCTTCAGGTTGAGGAGCAGCTATTGCCGATTTCTACTAAGACAGTGCACCGGCGGCAGTACTGCGCCAACCGAGATACACTGGTCCCCATCCATCAGCTGATCAGTCAACTACAAAGCCAGAAGGTGATCAGCAAAACTCACTCACAATTCAACAGTCCTATATGGCCAGTGAGAAAGCCTAATGGCAAATGGAGGCTAACTGTGGACTACGGTGGCCTGAATGAAGTTACGCCAGCAATGAGTGCTGCAGTGCCAGACATGCTAAAGATCCAGTATGAACTGGACTTTAAGACAGCCAAGTGGTACGCCATGATTGACATTGATAATGCGTTCTTCTCCATTACGATAGTACCAGAGTGCAGGCCACAGTTTGCGTTCACTTGGAGAGGCATCCAGTACACCTGGAATTGATTGCCCCAGGAGTGGAACCACAGCTCCACCATTTTCCATGGACTGGTCCATACTGCACTGGAGAAAGGTGGGGCTCCAGAACACCTGCAGTACATTGATGACATCATTGTATCAGGTGACACAGCTGAGGAAGTCTGCGGAAAAGGAAAGAAGATAATTGAAATCCTCCTGAAGGCCGTCTTTGCCATAAAGCAAAAGAATATTAAGGGCCCTGCAAGGGAAATTCAATTCCTAGGAATATATTGGCAAGATGGGCGTCACCATATCCCAATGGAGGTGATAAACAAGATCACAGCCATGGCCCCACCAACCTCTAAAAAGGAGACTCAGTCTTTCCTGGGCACTGTGGGGTTCTGGAGGATGAACATCAAGAACTACAGCCTGATTGTGAGCCCTCTCCCACATAACCCATAAGAACGATTTTGAATGGGGCCCTGAACAACAACAATCCTTTGAACAAATTAAGCGGGAGATTGCCCAAGCAGTAGCCCTTGGGCCAGTCCGGGAAGGGCAGGAGGTTAAGAACATGCTCTACTCTGCAGCCGGGGAGAATGGCCCTACCTGGAGCCTCTGGCAGAGAGCACCTGGGGAAACCCAAGGCCGACCTCTAGCCTTTTGGAGCTGGGGATACAAAGACTCTGAAGCTAATTATACACCAACTGAGAAGGAGATACTGGCAGCGTATGAAGGAGTCCGGGCTGCCTCAGAAGAGTTCGGAACTGAAACACAGCTCCTCCTGGCACCCCGGCTGCCTGTGCTGGGGTGGTTGTTCAAAGGAAAGGCTTCCTCCACACATCACGCAACAGATGCCACGTGGAGAAATTGGGTTGTTCTGATAACACAACTGTCTTGAATAGGGAACCCCAGCTGCCCAGCGATACTAGAGTTGATTATGAACTGACCAGAGAGCAAAGATTCCAGGAGGTCACCAGAACAGGAGTTGATATGTGCTAAGGGGGCCCCACCATATAATGAGCTGCCGGATGGGGAGAAGTGATATGCCCTGTTACCTGACGGGTCTTGTGTTGTGGAAAAACATCGACGATGGAAGGCTGCTGTGTGGAGTCCCACACGACGGGTCACTGAAGCTGCTGAGGGAGAGCGTGAATTGAGGCAGTTTGAAGAGGTGAAAGTCATCCAGCTTGCTTTGGATATTGCTGAGCAGGATAATTTGCCGAGACTCTACCTCTACACTGACTCATTGGCGGTGTCAAATACTCTGTGGAAATTTTTTCAGCAATGGAATCAGAACAACTGGCAACGTAAGGGTAAAACTGTCTGGGCTTCTGAAGTATGGCAGGACATTGCAGCCCTTGTGGAAAACTTTGTTTTGAAGGTGCACCTTATGGATCTCCAGTCAGGCCACTGATGAACATCGACACAACGAGCAGGCAGACCAAGATGATAAGATTAGAGTGGCTCAGGTGGACTTGGACTGACAGCGCAGAGGTGAACTGTTCATAGCTCGGTGGGAACATGACTCCTCGGGCCACCAAGGTAGAGATGCAACATACAGGTGGGCTCGAGATCGAGGGGTGGACCTCACTATTGACACCATTGCAGAGATCATCCACGCATGTGAGAAGTGTGCTATAATCAAACATACCAAGCGGGTGAAGCCCCAGCGAAATGGAGAGCAATGGCTGAAATATAGATATGGAGAGGCCTGGCAGATTGACTACATCACACTGCCACAAACGCGCCACAGGAAGCGCCACATGCTCACAATGGTGGAAATAACCACTGGATGGCTGGAAACTTACCCAGCGCCCCACGCCACCACCCGGAAAACCATCCTGGGCCTTGAATCCCAAGTCCAGTTTCAACACCTGCACCCCAGAGAGAATTGAGTCAGATCCACTTCTGAAACAACCTCATAAATGCTTGGGCAGAAGAAGACGACATCAAGTGAGTCTACCATATCCCCTACCACGCACCAGCCTCTGGCAAGATCGAGCACTACAATGGACTGTTAAAAACCACATTGAAAACATTAGGAGGTGGGACCTTCAAAGACTGGGACATGCATCTGGAAAAGGCCACCTGGCTAGTCAACACAAGAGGATCTGCCAGTCGAGCTGTTCTGACTCAGTCGAAACCTCCACGTGCTGTAGATGGGGATAAAGTCCCTGTGGTGTGCATGAGGAATGTGTTGAGAAAAATGGTCTGGTTTAGTCCTGTACCAGGCAAAAGGTAAAGGCAAATGCATCCAATGGACCTGGGTGTATCTGATGTATCTGGTGTATCTGGTGTATCTAGTGGGTGATGCAGGACAATGGAGAGGTCCGATGCATACCACAGGGGGAACTTGATTCTGGGTGAGAACATGCCATCAATTATGCTGTGCCTTTGTAAATTATTTTTTTGTTATTGTTAACTGGTAAATGGCTGCTGGACATGATGCAGATGGTATGAAGTGGTGTGTTATGTCCTGGTTCAGCTAGGATAGGGTTAAGTTACCCCAGCAGAGAGAGAGGGGAAAGTGATCTCCAGCCTGGTTATTCATATCATGGTGATGTCAGGTCCAGGCGGGAACTTTTTTTACTTTCTCTTTGGTGGTCTTGTTGGTGGAGAGCTGTTCCCTGACCTTTCACGATATTTCTCTGTATATCTTTTGTCTTGTTCACTGTTATTGCTGTTTATTGTTGTTATCATTGCCACTGTTGTTGCTCAGATTGTTTATCACACTGTTGTATTAAACTTCTTCTTATTTTAACCCGGGGTCTGTACCTCACTTCCAGCCCGACCAGCTGAGGGTGGGGGAGGGGCAACGGCCACAGCAACATCGTCTCCGGTGCCAGCAGGGCTTAAACCACTACACAGAGGTAAGAAAATATCTACTGAAGTAGTACTCACATACGTGCGTGCACACAGTCAAACCACCTCACACAGTATTCTAACATAGTACAAAAGACCAAAACACAGAGAATGAGAGAATGGGATATCAGGAATACAGTTTTTCTCCTTCACTTGTAAAAGAAGTTGCATACTGATGATTACTCTGACATGTGAGATAGATAAAGTGTATATATATATGCAAACCGCACTGAGGACTGCCATTAAAAAAAATGCTTTTAGGCTAAAAACCCTTGGTTTGATTGTATCCTGGATTATACTTTTTATTCAATTGGATAGCCCAATATAGAGAAATAGCTAGAGAAAATCAAAACCAAAAAACAGTCCATGTTGGGAATCTGATGCACAGCTGCTTTATGTCTGTAGCATGAAGGTCAGTCAGTACCATAGAAAAAAAACTTCAGGTATCATTAATTTAGCAGCACAAAAAAGAAAGTTTATTTAATTAATAAATTAACACATACTTAAATTGAATCTCTGCAGATCTGTTGACCTTTCTTGAAGTGTAGAAATTACAAACCTGAACATTTTTACAAGGCATGGGAGCAATATAAAAAATAATTTTTAAATAAATCATATTAACTGAGAGATCCAAATGGCATAGGTTTCTGATGTGCAGTTTTCACACAGTTTAAATCATAGTAACAGTTCTCATGTTTATGTCAGAATGATGTTAAATGCATTATTTTTCTCATTTTCATTATTTTCACAGTGAAGTTTCTATATAATTGATTTTTTTTTTCATAGCTAAAAAGGTAAATATTACACTCCTTTAATTCTAATTTTTGGGATTGGGTAAAACGGGAGGAAGAAGGGAAAGTGTAAACTGGAAGTTGACCAAGTGGTAACAAGCTGAAACATCTGTACAGCCTGGGTATAGGCCTGAAGAATCTTTCTGAAAAATTGCATTTAAAAGAGAATTCCACCAATTTTTAAAAATAATGTCTTAATGCATAGTGCTTTAGTGATAATAAAACCACTTTAATTGTATATCTGATTTTGTCTTGAGCTGAACATGATATGTAGAACATTAACACTTTTTACAGCTGCTTGTCTTAAAGATCTTTACAAACAATATTTTCATATCTTCACTTTTCATTCTAGGCAACACTGTCTATAAACACTTTGATGAACAGACCAATTTTCTTCATCGTTTAGTTTCTGACATGATTCTTCCAATGCTATCTCATGTACATGAGAAAAAAAGAAATGAGGGAGAGTAGACAGATGCCCTCTGACTGATGACAATAACAGCAAACATAATATCCAACAGAATATAGAAAGACTCTACCCCACATAAGCCATTCAGGGGTCTCTGTTTAACTCTAGATTATATTTTGAATTAAGATGATGCTCTGGACTAAGCAAGAACTTCTTCATCCCACCTTGAAAGAAAAGTCAACATTATACAATGGGAAACTGCATTTAAGCCATGTTCACCACAGTGGAACAGGAAGAGGCACTTAAGGACAGTGCAGTGAAAATAAAAGGCTGATAAGTGTGGTGGACCAGGCAATATGTTAAGAAAACGATGGACTGTGTAAGAAAAAAGCTTAAATACAAGCTCTGAAAAGAATAAAACCAAAATGTGGACTTCTCTTTCCCACTGAAAATTTCCTCAGTTGAAAAAAATAAGAAAAAGAAAAAAAGATTATGAGGGTTTTTTTTAGGGTTTTAATTTATAAGATATATTCTGGTAAATTTCAACCTAAATTCTACTCTAGCAGTAGGATTTGTTTATCACACATATTATATAACCATGTGTGTGTGTACGCATGGATGGGGAATGGGGAACGGACCTAAACTTAAACCCTTAGTGGCTAGGGAAATGATGGCATTGAAAATGACCTGTTTCATTGGAAGTTCAACTTGATACAATGGTTGGTGAAATGTACCACTATGTTGGAACTAGAAGTTTTGTTTGTTTTGTTTTGTTTTTTGTTGGTTTTTTGTTTTTTTTTTTTTTTTTAATTCAGAGCAGTGATAGCTTCTCCATAGAAAGGAGCTAATAATCCTTAACCTTTAGCTCCCTTCCCATGTCTCTCTTCTTGCATCACTGGAAAAATAGATGAGAATGATAACTGCACTGTTTTCTCATGTGCTTTGCTGTGCCCAGATGCTTGATTAGTTTTACTTTTGACCTAATGCCCAATAAAAATTAAGATAAAATTGAGTTTAAACTTGTGTTTTAGAGGTCAAATACCAGACCTTTCCCTACTCAGTCCATATTTTTTCTGTCACAGGAGTAATACTTCCTCACTGCTTGGCTACAGAATTTTTAGACAATCTTCATAGAAAGCGCAACTGTACAAAAAGGTCATGGTCTTTCAGCCTGCAGAGTGACACAGCAGGTTTTTGGGGACTATTACTAAGGAGTATCATACACTGACATTTCTAGTTTTAATATTAGCTAACAAATATTAGGACAGCACTAAGTAGTAAAATGAAGAAAAATACAAAATTTGTAACATTTTCTGGAAAAATCTGTTGTACAGATAACCAAGTTATTAGGCTTACATGTATCACTGAAAAACTTCATTTTACATGACCAAGTCTAGGAAGAGAGTCCATATCAGAAAATTCATGAATCACCTTTTTTTTTTTTTCAGCACTAGCATAACAACTCAGAAGAAACCTTATTATATGTATTTATAACATTTCCATCAGTAAAGTACTTGGTCATGTTTTCCACATTTTACATTTAGGCAACATAATTTCACAGGAATGAAGATTAAATACCACATAACATTTTAACTTCAAAAGAACAAAGATGAGAAGGAAAGTCTTAATGCTAGCATATTGAAGCTGGAACTTACTGAGGAAAATGGTGTACAGAGATGTTATAAAATTATTACAGTGCTTAGACTTGGATTTTGAATTATTTTTATTTGAATCAAATTAATCCTAAAATGCTGAAGTAGTTTATCTCAGCTCATTTCAGACAGTTAAGTTTACACATTAAAAAGAGAAAGACTCAGAAAGGGTGACATGATTTGTGTTGTAGCTAATTAAAAGCTTTTTTTTTTTTGTATAGTTTGTACTACTGCAGCATGTGGATCAGGAGTACGGTGATTTCCTTGATGAATTCTGATTATAAAACTGAAAGGTATGCTGTGGACGGAAACAGAGAATAATTAGGAGAAAATCTTCATAAATACTTTTATAAGGATTCAATCTTCTTCTGATAATGTAAAACTGAATTACAAAAAGAAGCTACACTTCAATAATTATCTACTATGAATCATTGGAATATCTTAATACTGAAGTAGCTGTATATTTACGTTTATTCCGGGAAAGTCCCATTTGAAGGTAAAACCAGAATGCATGTGATACAGACAGAAACAAACAAACAAAAACCTTTCAGAAAAATGACAGTGAAAGAACCACTGACAAGAGTTTAGAGAAAACTCTCACACCCTAGAGTTATATCTCATTATGTGAATGACTGAGCAATCAGTGTCAGAAATGGAAGAAGCTAGTGGAATCATCACTAATTCCTGAATCTTCCTGAAATTTGCCCTTCAGCAACACATCTCTTACCCAGAACAGACCTGAAAGATTAGTTTTCAAGTAGTTCTCTGTCTTTCCCAGACAATCAGAAAACAAGTACAAACTTGTATGTAGAAGCAGTGAAAAACAAACTAAAAGTTGTCTCTTAGCAACACACAGGTGACACAGTAGTTTATACACATTCATACAGCTGTACAACTAGGAGAATAGTAGGAATGTTTGCTGTGAAAAGGCACATGTAGGTTATAGGTGAAGAAGCCACTCCTGACAGGCAGCCTTCCAATTGAAATGAGCACAGCCACTTACAAATATATTTAACAGCCTATGCAAGATCTGGCAGCTTGTAATAATTCTGCCCCATGCTGACAGAGAAAACTTGAATTTTTTGTCTATTGAAGCATCCAGATCCATACCATGGTAAAAGAGAGGTTTTAAACTGTTGACATTAGTTAGGTCCCACAGTCAAGTGATCTTCCAGAAAAAAAAATCCAGAAGGTTGTGTAAGAGTTATTGTCTGTGAAGAAATTAATTTCTTCACAGAACATGAGAATTCACTTTTGATTCCCAGAAAATTTGTCCTTTTTATGTAATTATAACACCCTTACTAATAATGGGACTTTACATTCCAAAATGCTGTTTTGACTTTTCTAAGGGACTTTATTTAACTGATAGGTTAAGTAAGGATTATTATAAACTACGGCATAAATATATCTCTGTGGTGTAAACTAAAATCTCCCTGTGCAGGGAAAATTTAGATCCCCAATGCATCCTAGATATGCATCCTAGAACTAGTAGAGTGGTTAAGGATAAGTAACTGTTCATCAGATTTTTTAATATATGTATGGTTTCACAAAGGCAAGTTCAAATACATCCTTCAGCAGGAGTTATTCTTGTTCTGCTTAAGTAGATTCCAATTTACTAATGTAGATCTAATCCCACTGGACTTCAAAAATAAATAAAATAATAACAACATTTTTTAATTGTAATACCAGAAGGTCCAATTAATTAATACCCATATGAGAGAACATCTAAAAAAAAAAAAAAAAAAAAAAAAAAAAAAAAAAAAAA
>NW_020799101.1:46704820-46722870 GCF_003259725.1 Athene cunicularia
TTTTGGCAGTTACTAATCATGCATATAGCTTCCAGTGGATGAAAGTAGATTAATATTTTGCATTATTTAAAAAGGTGACATTTTTTTGTACATTGCTCTATAAAATGATCTAATATAATTTTCTGACTTGCTGATTAAAATTGTTGCTGAAACTAGTTTCATGAAATGGCATACATTTAGCTACTTTCCACTTTTCATCTAAAAACAATCTCACTGATTAAATATTCTCTTTAGTAGTTCTCTGAGCAGTTTCAAAATCTTAGCTAATAATGAAGCAAAATCCATGCAAGATTAGTAACTGCCAAAACCTAGAACCGAGAAGCTTATAATGATAATGCATCTTAAAAGAAAGAAAAACCCAACACTCTCAATAATATTTTCATGCAAGGTTGGCAGTAATGTAAATGCTTTTATTGTATTTTAAAACAATTAATTGACAAAAGCAAAAGCAATCCCAAGCCAAGCAACTTCCCTGAAGGAGATACTGTTAAGAAATAAATCTGGAGAGACACGTGGCATATGATACACTGTGTGAATGGCATCTCACTATGGCTCAGTGGTTGCAGCAGGGGAAGCTGGATCAGACTACAAGTGGGGTTTGTTTCCTATAGGTCTAGTAAGGAAATGGAAGAAAAATATATACATATTTATCCCTCTCTGCCACATCATGGTGCATGGGGGAGAAAGGGGAGAAATATTTATCTCTGATTTGTGGATTCTAGATTCTTCTGTATACACTTGCCCTACATCACAGGAGCATCTCACTAATATAGAAGCCCTGTTTTCCCTTCTTAAGTATGTGATATTTGTTGTGCTGTCTTCTGAGACAGGATGGCTCTAACCAATAACCAAGATGGAACTCAGAAAGGATTATTCTTTTCCTATGAGACTTATCAGGCAAGGGACCCAAACATCATTTTCAGTTCCAGAGAGCATTATGGAGGCACAGATGAACTAAAAGGAGTAGAAACAGATATAAGAGATAATGAAAAAAATTGTGTTATCCAGTGAGGTACAAAAGATTCAGCTTATGGCATCAGAACTTTTGTAGACATTTTTGAATAAGACAAAGACATCACTAAAGTCTTTCAACATAAGATCCTTCCTTGTAACTTTTGTCGGTCCTTTCGGAAAAAAGCCAAAAAGCTTAAAATGAAGGCAGTCATAGAAGAAAGCTTCAGAGTACATCTATAAGAAATGTCGTCTCAGCTTACTGGTGCTGTTGTTAAATGAACACTAAATGGGGAGGGTTTTAACCTGTCACTTCCTTCCTCCATAGAGTTTACCTCCCCCATAAAGTTTTGTCCATGGCTTAGCTCTGATACAGTCCATCTGCATAACCTTGGCTAAGACCTCTGAATATGTTGCTAAATTGTAAAGAAGAGCTGTGAGATAATTCATAGATCTGTGCAAAGTAAGAAAGGCAGGACTGCAGGCAGAGGTACGATAGCTGAAACAGGGATAGTCAGCACTCAAGGACTGAGAGGAATAAAATTCACGTGGTAAGTTAGAAAATACCAGGGCAAAAACCAAGTTGTCAACAGATGGCAACCAGGAACATCAAGCATGTGTTCAGGAGCAGTGGAAGTTGTCCCTTCCCCTTGCCATGAAAAGCTGCCTGGCTAGCAGAAGCTTGGTGGGGTAGTGGGCATGCTAACACTTAGCTCAGTAGCTTGTTTCTCTTCACTAGATTTTGTGCATGACATATTAATTATTTTATACTTTTAAGACTGTAAAGTCATGTCAAAAACTCCATAATCTGGAGAGGGATGGGTATGTTGATGACATCTCTACCATTTGGTAAATTATAAGAAATGAAGTCAGATCCATAAGTCTATCTCTTTGCCTGTGCTTCATTCATCCACATGTTCTAACTGCTTATGAAATCAAGCTCTAAACTGGGCTCCAAGTTCCATAATACTTCTGATTTATTTTTTTTTTTTATCTTATATGACAATAGTTTTAAAAATACAGTTAATATTTTCACTGGCTAGTAAAAATGCCCATCAGTGTGTAAGAGACAGATGCTGTTCCCTCCACATTTCCAGAGTCCTACATTCCAGTTTCCAAACACCTTCAGTAAGATAAGCAAATTAAGTGACAATAATTAAGAATATCCACAGCTACAAGTTCAAAAACTTTGGATATTTTATGCATTCTATGAACCTGATAAAATGGTTAATGAAATTAGTAAAACCACATTTAGATTTTCTGCTTAATTATGATGATTAATGTCCATATTTTTTGTTTGCAAATATTTGTCTGTGGTCACATTACCAGGAAAAATTAAGAATATATTTTATTAAAAGAAACCCTTAAATTTCATGTTACATATACTAGATACAATCAGCTATGAAGCTCCAGTACCTATTTTTCCAAATACTTGCAGAAGGCTAAGGTTGTAGTGAAACACTATACTCAAAATAACTTGAATGATAACAGTTAGTAAATCTGAATATAGTAAAATAATTTTACTAATTCAAAACTAGGGAAAGGTAGCTTAAAATAAAACACAGTGCCCAGTTACATGTTTATCCATAAACATATTTTTCAACAAAAAGAAATATATTTCTAAGCAAAAACTATGAAATGAAACTACAAAATAATTTTGTTTTCTGAGGAATATATTCTGTTATATATTACACTTAAAGCAGGGTGAAATCATAACTCTGACAATGGCATTATATGCCTATCTAGTTTTCATGTATAGTTAGAAGTCATGCCTCCTTTTATATCAAAGAGGGATTCCTTCAGAGCAGGAGTCTAAATTGAGAGCTTCTGATTTTTCACTGGAAAGCAGCTTTTCACAGCTTGTCTCTTAATCGAATGCAGGGTGTAACCTAGGCAATATAAACTAATATAAGTTTATTAGTAATATGATTTATGAACCAAAAGTTATATTGCATGAATATCCCTTACTTCTTCAGTTATTTGTATTTAGATAAGGCAGAATAGTCATTAAACTAGTAGGCAAGGAACAACATGTAAGCAAGCCAAAATCCAGGAATAAATAATTGTATCTGGGCAGAATTCAGTACTAACTTGGTAATACTAACAAAGGAATCTGAAATATAATACTAACAGTATTTTTACAGTGCTGTCTTGATAAAAAAAACCCCAAAACCCAAAAAAACAACAACAAAAAAGTATTTAAAGTAATTAGAGACTAACATTATAAATATAATTTTTTACATATGACAAATTATTCTTACAATTTCTGACAAATGGCTGATTATTATAGCTATATTTTTGAGGAATCAGATTCTTTTAGTACCTTTCTTAAGTATATCATTCACATCTTCAACATCTGTTTGTCATTTAGAAGCATTTGATTCCTCTGTAGACATATTTAGAAGGGGCTTTTATGGTCAGCAATGGTTCAAAACCTGTGCTGTAGGGTATTCAAGTAGAAGGATATTTAAGCTGACAATTCTGATGGGGATTAAAAAAACCCAAGCAATTCACTTTTTTCCCTCAACACTTCCATGTTCATCTTAAATTGTACTAACTGGCCTGTGTTCCATCAAGTAAACAAAAACAATTAAACAAACCAAACATAAAATAAAGAACGTTCTAAAAATGCAAGCTGTTGTAATCCTGAATTTCACAGGGAATATCGAAAGTACCTAAAATCGCCAAATTATCTCAGACCACTCCTTCACAAAAATTCAGAAAAATAAGTTACAAGCAAGGGGCAGAAGGTTCACACTGAAGAATTTTACAGAAGATGCCTGACGATGGAATTCATGATGTAAATTAAATAAATCTGTTGAAACTCTTCCATTTCCAGTATATTGCTGCAGTAATATCACACAGGGTAGTCTCTTATAGCCAGACTCTAAACCACAGAGAACTGTGGATCTCAGGAGCTTAATTCCAGGTGGCCTTGACAGCAAAAATGGCTAGGATGTAACACCATGATGTCAGAAGCAGGTAGCAGGTAGCCCTGAGCTCTCAGGGCTTCAGCTCTTCTTTCTCAATACACCTGCATGAAAAGCCTGATACAGCAAGGTCAGCATTTTCAAAGGCGACAGTGACCTTTCCAGTGGTACCAGAAAGAAGCATTTTTTGTCTAGAGTTGCAATGGCAATGTCCTAACTGTTGCTTTGGTTGTTGTATCAATAAATGATAGACACATCAGTGATTAAGTGGATGAAAATCCTATGTAATAGTGGATACTTCATTCAAATGTCACCAATAGTCTTAATTTTTTTACACCCTAATCAGCTAATTATGGGCAGGAGGATGATTTTTAAAAACAAACAAATTTATTCCACTAATTCCATCCACTCTGAGATAAAATGAATCATAATAACTGGCAATGAAGTAAAATATTAAATAAAAGAAAGAAGCAATATTATCTACTAATGGATCACTTGACAGTGTGAACTTAAACTGAATTGACTTACACAAATATTTGGGAAACTAACCACTACAAACAACTTACTTGCTAAACAGGGAGGAGAAAAATTAGCCTCTACCCCAGCCATTGCTTTTGACTTTGCTTTTTTTTAGAATGGATTTCTTGGCTTATAAATCACAATTTATTCTAATATCCTCAGCATGGTTTAACCCAAGCCATCAACTAAGAATACACAGCTGCTTGCTCATTCTCCTCTCTCAGGATGAGGAAGGGAATTCGAAGAGTAAAAGTGGGAAAACTCTTGGGTTGAGATAAAGACAGTTTAACAGGTAAAGCACAAGAAAAGAAAACCAAGGAATTAATTCACCACTTCCCATTGGCAGGCAGGTGGTCAGCCATCTCCAGGAAAGCAGGGTTCCATGCCTTACTTGGGAAGACAAATACTATCCTTCCCTTCCTTCTTCTTTCACCAGCTTTATAAGCTAAGCATGACGTCATATGGTATGTAATATCCCTTTGGTTAGTTGGGGTCAGCTGTCCTGCCTGTGTCCCCTCCCAACTTCTTGTGCACCCACAGTCTACTTGCTGGTAGGGTGGTGTGAGAAGGAGAAAAGTCTTTCACTCTGTGTGAGCACTGCTCATCAATAATGAAAACATCCCTGTATTATTAACACTGTTTTCAGCAGAAGTCCAGACCATAGTCCTATACTAGCTACTATGAAGAAAACTAGCTCTATCCCAGCCAAAACCAGAATAGTCCTTTTTTTGTCAGGTAGTGCTGTATCACTGTGTGTTAATGACTAAACTGGATTTTGTAAAGACAACGAGTTTAAGAATAAAATCATAAATAGTCTTGAAACCATGGGTCACCTTAGTTTCCTTTTTTAGAAATGTTACATGGGAACATTCTACAACTCTAACGTGCAATATCTCCAAAAGATCTATATTAGGAATGTACCAGATAGATTAGTAGCCCTGGATGAGACTAAATGGTGTGCAGAACAAGGATCTATTTATCTTCCAAAGGATACAAACACATTTTTTCACTTCTTTTCATCTATACTTTGGATTGCATCATGACAATGTTCTGTGATATCTGAAAATGAATATTCTGCTATGGTGCTGAAATCAAGGTGAAGTTAATCTGTAGGCAGTCTACAGAATCATTTCATCAGCAGAGTGCTTGGCCTTTCCTGTTTGTACTTAAGATTTACAGAGGTTATTTGTCATGTTATTGACATTTGGCTGTGATGTTTCCCCAGATAAAAGAGATAAATATTTGCAAGAGGAAGGAAGGGAGACAAGCAATTATTCATGCATTCATGTTGCAGATGCTGGTACCAGAGATGGTACTGTTACCGGAGGCTCTCAAATAAACACACAGCAATCAAAAATTAAAAATTTATTATCAACACAATTAACTAGTACTCTGCAATGATTTAATGGCAGGTTTGAATGTCCATGAAAGAACAAAACACCACTTTGTAGGGTTTAACAACAACCCAAAGTGCTCTATCTCTCTCCTAAAAAATAAGGACTCTGAATCTCAAGGAACTTCCCAGGGCAAGCATCCTAGCCCAAGTAACCTCTAGGAGTTTCCTTGGGTGGTGTCCCAACCGAAGGGGAAAGTCTTTAACTGTAATGTACTTCTCTGGAGGAAACTAGTTCAAAATGGCTCCCTCAAGGGACTCCATTCACACCCAGCTGAATCTTATCTGTGGTTCATAGTGTCTTCTATTGGCCAAAGGCCCCAACAAGAGCCCAGAGAACAAAAGCAAGCAATACTTGCTCGAGTTCAGCAGCCAACAAGTCCTATTTTCATCAGTTGGGTGTACCTGCCACAGGTACATCTATTTAATAAAGATGAAAGTATGTAAACACTCTGGGTAAAGAATTTGGGAGATTTTTGAAATTGTCTGTTTTACATGTTTTACTGGGATATGAGAATTACTGTAGAAAAAAAAAAAAAAAAAACAAAACCTCCATATAATGATGCAACACTTTCGCCTCTTCTTTCCTTTCTACAATATTGGTTTATTAACAAGAACCATCAAGTAGGTCCGAAAAGAACACTTCTTTCTGATATAGAATCTGGTTTAACATGAGATCAGTAATTGGATTATTTGTAAAATATAGCACAATGTACTACTCTCTCTGAGATTGAAGAAATGAATTTATTTCTCATGTAAAGAGCAGCATGTGTATTTGTTCTTAAAGGTGTACTGTTCCATGTGTGAGTTATAATAAATGAAATAAAATGGAAAAACTAGGAAAGACTGTCATCTTAACATTGTTCAGTTAATTTGCTCCTTTAGTAGCCATATACAGTTTTTTGTGTTATGTATTACAATATGAAATAAAAAATTCTTACTTAAGGTGGGAATTATGCAAAAATGTAATCATGTGATGTAGTCTACAATTATCTGTTTGATCCTCCTGGATGTTGAACTGTGTGCATGCAATGGTGTATGTACTGTGAATTTAGAATACAGGGTTTATCCTGTCAGAAAAGCTTATAAATTTACCATGTTGCCAGGGAATGGAAATAAATTGCCCTTTTCCTTTCTTTTTTCTTTTTCAATAATGAGTCAACTTTTTTACACATAACTGCCAACTGAGACCAATTTAACACTGCTCTTTGTGACTCCTCTATGTCTCAGCTGGTAGGATTGCTGCCTACATAGCCCAAACATCCTGAGTCTGTCTCAGCTGTGGGAACACTGCACAAGCTCACAGTGTGGTTCCTGTAAAGGATTGTAGTGGGTAATCAAATCAGTTGATCATGTGGCAAGTACAATGGAATTGTTATCAGTTTAGATTCTGACACTGCATAAAGATTGAAGACCTGAGAGAAACAAATTACCATGTCTTGTCTCTGTATGACCAATTGAAATAAGAATTCTGCTTTCTTCTCTCAGGAATAAGTTCAGCCTGAAAAAACACAAGCTTACTAGCATAGCATGTCTGAAAATAATAAAATCCAGATAATACTTCAGCCAACTGGTCTGGCTAGAGATTTCTAAATTAATGTTTCAAACTCAGACCTGAAATTTTCATTTCTTACATTTTTATTTTTGTTTGTTTGTTTGTTTGTTTTTATCTCTTTCTCTCCAGTGGATTTTGTTTTCTTATATGTGGTTGCTCTTTACAGGGATGACCCAACTTTTCAAGATGCAAAAACATTACTTTTGATACACTTGTTCGCTTATGAAAGGCAACTTTCTTGACACATATTTTCTTTATAGTAATTACTTGCAGCAATATGGACTTACATATTGATTATGGGAGAACAGAGAAGAATCATATTCTACTGTTTGTCCTGTCTGCTACATTTAGTGCCAACCTTCTTCACATGTAAAGTTTTCTTTTACTCAGGATCACCAGACAAAATTCCTGTTCCAACTGCAATGAAAAATTTACAGTGTTTCAATCCCTTAGTTCTCACTAATAGAATAGAATAGAATAGAATAGAATAGAATAGAATAGAATAGAATAGAATAGAATAGAATAGAATAGAATAGAATAGAATAGAATAGAATAGATACATAGTTCAGTTAGAAGGGACCTACAACAATCATCAAGTCCAACTGCTTGTCCACTTCAGGGAGGAACAAAAGTTGCATCATGTTATTAAGGGCATTGTCTAAATGCTTCTGAAACACTGACAGTGAATAGTCTGACCAAGAACAGGAATAGAGGGCCCCTATCTCTATCCAGGGGTAGGAAAGAGATGATCAAGTGTATTGTACAGTGTGGATTTGATGGCCTGGCATGTCAAATCCACAGAAGTACCAGGCTTTAATCAGCACTGGGGCACAGTGTACAGTAATACCTTCAAGTTATAGAGGGGCAGAACCTGTGTGGATCTCAGAAGTGACAGGGGGTTGTCAAGAACTGTCAGTACTAGAGGCTGATGTTAGCTTGGCTGGGGACAAGTGGGAAAAACATCCCATTGTAACTGTATCTTGGGCACTGACTACCTGAAGATGGGATACTTCAAACACCAGAAAAAAAATACTGATGGGCTTTTGGTGTGGCCAGAGTGAACACAAAGAAGGTCAAACAGTTGTCTAATCTGCCTGGCCTCTCAGAAGATCCTTGTGTTGTGGAAGTGTTGCAAGTTGAAGAACAACAGGTGCCAATTGCTACGAGGACCGTGCACCACCAGCAGTATTATACCAACTGAGACTTTCTGGCTCCCATCTAAGAACTGATTCATCAACTGGAGATCCAAGGTGTCATCAGTAAGATACATTTGCTTTTTAATAGCCCAGTATGGCCGGTGCGAAAGTCTGACAGAGGGTGGAGGTTAACAGTAGACTATTGTGGCCGGAACGAAGTGACGCCACCACTGAGTGCTGCTGTACCAGATATGTTAGAGCTCCAGTATGAACTGGAGTCAAAGGCAGCCAAGTGGTATGCCACAATCGATATTGCCAATGCATTCTTTTCAATTTGTTTGGCAGAAGAGTGCAGGCCACAGTTTGCTTTCACATGGAGGGGTGTCCAGTATACTTGGAATAGACTGTCCCAGGGGTGGAAGCACAGCCCCACTATTTGTTACGTATTAATTCAAACTTCACTGGAAAAGAGTGATGCCCCTGACCATCTACAATACATTGATGACATCATTGTGTGGGGCAATGAGGCAGAAGAAGTGTTCAGGAAAGGACAAAGAGTAATTGACATTCTTCTGAGAGCTGGGTTTGCCATAAAGAAAAGCAAGGTCAAGGGACCAGCACAAGAGATTCAGTTATTGGGAATAAAACGGCAAGATGGATGCCGCCATGTGCCTGTGGATGTTGTCAACAAGATAACAATTATGTCTCCACCGACGAACAGGAAGGAAGCACAAGCTTTCTTAGGGCTTGTGGGATTTTGGAGGATGCATAGTACACGTTACAGTCAGCTTGTGAGCCCTCTCTATCAAGTGACCAGAAAGAAGAATAATTTTGAGTGAGGTCTTGAGCAACAACAAACCTTTGAGCACATCAAACTGGAGATAACTAGGGTGGTAGATCTTGGGCCTGTTTGGACAGGACAACTGTGTAAAATATACTTTACACATCAACTGGGGAGCATGGACTCACATAGAGCCTCTGGCAGAAGATACCAGATGAAACTTGAGGTCAACCATTAGGATTTTGGAGCCAGGGATATCGAGGATCAGAATCCCACTATGCCCCGACTTAAAAGGAGATACTAGCAGGGTATGAGAGGATTCAAGACACTTCAGAAGTTGCTGGTACAGAAGCACAGCTCCTCTTGGCACCACAGTTGCCTGTATTACATTGGATGTTCAAAGGAAACTTCCCATCTATGTACCATGCAACCAGTGCTACCTGGAGTAAAGGGGTTGCGTTAATCACACAACGAGTTTGACTTGGAAAACTCAATCGTCCAGGGACCCTGGAAGAAATCATGGACTGACCAGAAGGTAGAGATTTTGGAGTGTTGCCTGAGGAGGTGGATAATGCCCAAGAGGCACCGCCATATAACGAGTTACCAGAAGATGAAAGGCATTTACTGATGGATCCTGTCATGTGGTAGGAAAACATCAGAAGTGGAAAGCTGCTGTGTGGAGTCCCACAAAACAAGTCATCGAGGCCACTGAAGGAGAGGACGAGTCAAGTCACTTTGCATAAGTAAAAGCAATCCAATTAGCCCTATGGATTGCTGAACAAGAGAAGTGGCCAGTACTTATATCTATTCTGACTCCTGGATGGTGGCTAATGCCCTGTGGGGGTGACTACCGGAGTGGAAGCAGACCAATTGGCAGCACAGAGGTAAAACCATCTGGGCTGCTGCATTGTGGCAAGACGTCACTGCCCAAGTGGAAAATGTGGCTCTAAAGGTACATCATGTAGATGTTCATGTGCCCAAAAGCCATGCCACCAAAGAACATCAAGACAATGAGCAAGTAGACAAGGCTGCCAGGTGTGAGAGCCGAGAAAACAGGCCTGTGAAAAACTAAGACAAACAGCCTGGGAAAGCAAAAGTTGAGGCTGATTGAAGATTTGCCTCAAACACTCGCAAGACAAAACCATGAGTCACAGGGTGCTTTCTGTGGAGGCCGAAGCTGATAAAGCTGCCTGATGTATCTGGGGGAGAGAGCCCTGTGGAGACAGGACGGCTCTGATCCGGGGCACCTGGGCAAATTTCAAGGGCCATGTGTCCGGTGAATGAACTTTGCTTCATTATCCACGAAATGCATATTAAAGTTGACACCCCTCAATATGCTAACGAGGGCTGTCATGATCATGCTAGTGACATCATCCCATGAAACACCTTACCCCTCCCCATACATGGGATACGTAGGTCTGTGGGTTGACCTAGGGGACGGACCCAAGGAAAGTGGGTATAAATCAAAGGGGAGAAGAAAGGGCGCTCTCTCTCTCTCTGCCCCTCTCCCTGCCCCCCCGGCTGTCTGGAGAGAGCAGTGAAGCAAAGAAGACAGATACCAGCAAAGAAGATGGCTGCCTTCTGGAACCCTCGCCGGCAGTATCAGCGCAGGAACCCAGACCAGTGATCTGTATTCCCCCCATTCCCTCTATCTCCCTCTTTTCCTTTTTCTATTAAGAAATGCAAAGCATATTATATTGCTCGCCACAGCTTGCTCTGTACTTAGCCAATTATCATGTGTTCAATTAGTACATTGTAGGTAGTTAATAAATGCTTGAACTTGGAGACTTGTCCGCTCCAATTGGGGATTTGCAAATATGAGTCACTTGTCCCCCTCGTCGGAGCGGGACGTGACACCAGGATTGAAGTAACTTGGCTGAACCTGGACTGGGAGAGCAAGGGTGAGCTGTTTGTAGCTTGATGGGCCCATGAAACATCAGGGCATCTTGAGAGAGATGCAGCGTACAGATGGGCTTGTGATCAAGGGGTGGACCTGGCCATGGAGACTATCTCACAGGTCACTCATGAATGTGAAATGTGCTGCAATTAAGTGAGCCACACAAGTCTCCCTGGAACAGAGGGCGATGGCTGAGTTTTCAATATGGTGAGGCCTGGCAGATTGACTATATTGGACCACTGCCACAAACATGCCAAGGCAAGCGCTACATACTCACCATGGTGGAAGCAACTATGAATTGGCTTGAAACGTACCCTCTAAATCATGCCACTGCCTGAAATATCATCTTAGGTCTTGAAAGGCAAATTTTATGGCGACATGATACTCCTGAAAGAATTGAATCAGACAATGGCACGCATTTTTTAAATAATTTTATAAACTCCTGGGCAAAGAAACGTGGCATTGAGTGGGTGTATCACATCCCTTATTACCCACAAGTGTCTGGAAAGATTGAAAGATACAATGGACTGTTGAAGACTATGTTGGACAATGGGGGATGGAAGCACTGGGATATAAATTTAGCAGAAGCCACTTGGCTAATTAATACCAGAGGATCTGTTAACCGTCCTGCTCCTGCCCAAACAAACCCCTTTCATACTGTGGGAGGAGATAAGGTCCCTGTAGTACACACAGGGAAATGGCTGGGGAAGGCAATGTGGATTGCTCCTCCCTTGGGAAAAGGCAAGCCCACTTATGGCATTGTTTTTACTCAGACACCTGGATATACTTGGTAGGTAATGTGAGTGGATGGGGCTACTCAGTGTATGCCTCAACGAGATATAACTTTGGGGGGAAAATAATCTGGGGGGGGATTTGTATATTGCAGGAAGTGATGCAGGAAGTAAGAATGATGAATTATGAGCCAGATATGTGCAATGATGACCCAAACCTAGCCGGTGCTGGAGTCCAACAGTCAAACATACTTCTGTCCTGAACATCTATCTCAACAGATGGGAGCCAAGTCACTGAACATCTGAAGGAGGGAAGAAAGATTATGGAATGGATAAATGAATATTATGTGGGACCTGGGCAGGACATAAATGTTATGGAATAAGACGTGGAGACTGTATGGGGTCTGGCTGAGCTGAAAGTGGGTTTCCCCTATAGCAGCCCTCATGGTGCTGTTTTATGTTTGGAAGCTGGCAGGGTGTTGACAGCACCCAGGTGTTGTGGTTACTGCTGAGTAGTGCTTACACAGCACCAAGGATCTTTCCAACATTTCCTTCCCCCCTGCTTCTCCCGCAGTGGTATGGGGTTGTGTTGGTTTAGGCCCTGCTGGGAACGAAGACCACATTGCCATTGCCCCTCCCCCACCCTCAGCCAGTCAGGCTGGAAGTGAGGCATAAACCCGGGGTTGAAATAAGAAAAAATTAAATACAAGTGTCATAAACAATCTGAACAACAACAATAACAATAAACAGCAATAACAGTAAACAAGACAAATGATATACAGAGAAATATCTTGATGGTTAAAGACAGCTCGCTCGCAATACTCCCGAGCGACCAAAGCCACAAAGGAAAAAGTTCCCACACTCCCGAACCAGGACATGACAGCATGGTATGAATAATGCCCCTGGAGATCCCTTCCCTTTCTCTGCTAGGGAAAACTTAACCCTATCCTAGATGAATCAGGACAAAATCCACCCCTTCATACCATCTGCGTCATGTCCAGCTGCCATTTAGCAGTTAACAATAACAAAATAACAATTAACAAAGGCACAGCATAATTCACAGTGTGTACACACCCAGAATCAAGTCCCCCTGTGGTATGCATAGGACCCCCCCATTTTCCAGCATCACCCACCAGGTACACCCAGGTCCTTGAGCAAAAGCAATCCCGTGGATGCGTTTGCCTTTACCTTTGCCTGGTACAGGACTAAACCAGAACATTTTTCCCAACACATTCCTCATGCACACCACAGAGACTTTATCCCCATCTACAGAACGTGGAGGCTTTGACTGAGCCGGGCCAGCTCGATTTGCAGATCCTCTTGTGTTGACTAGCCAGGTGGCCTTTGCTAGATGCATGTCCCAGTCTTTGAAGGTGTCACCTCCCAGTGCTTCCAATGTGGTTTTTAACAGTCCATTGTAGCGCTCGATCTTCCCAGAGGCTGGTGCGTGGTAGGGGATATGGTAGATCCACTCAATGCCGTGTTCTTCTGCCCAGGCATTTATGAGGTTGTTTCGGAAGTGGGTCCCGTTGTCTGACTCATTTCCCTCTGGGGTGCCGTGTCGCCACAGGACTTGGGTCTCAAGGCCCAGAATGATCTTCTGGGCAGTGGCGTGGGGTGCTGGGTAAGCTTCCAGCCATCCAGTGGTTATTTCCACCATTGTGAGCACGTTTTGCTTGCCTTGGCGGGTCTGTGGCAGTGTGATGTAGTTGATCTGCCAGGCGTCTCCATATTTATATTTCAACCATCACTCTCCTTTTCGCTGGAGCTTCACCCGCTTGGCATGTTTGATTGCAGCACACGTCTAACATGCGTGGATGATATCTGCAATGCGGTCAATAGTGAGGTCCACCCCTCGATCTCGAGCCCACCTGTATGTTGCATCTCTACCTTGGTGGCCTGAGGTCTCATGGGCCCACCGGGCTATGAACAGTTCACCTTTGCGCTGTCAGTCCAAGTCCACCTGAGCCACTCTGATCTTAGCAGCTTGGTCTGCCTGTTGGTTGTGTCAATGTTCATCAGTGGCCTGATATTGGGTACATGGGCATCCACATGGCGCACCTTCACAACAAGTTTTTCCACACAGGCTGCAATGTCCTGCCATACTTCATCAGCCCAGACGGTTTTACCCTTAAGTTGCCAGATACTCTGTTTCCATTGCTGAAACCATTTCCACAGGGTATTTGCTACTGCCCACGAGTCGGTGTACAGGTAGAGCCTTGGCCACATTTCCCGCTCAGCAATATCCTAAGCAAGCTGGGCAGCTTTCACCTCTGCGAACTTGCTCGATTCCCCCTGTCCCTCAGTAGCTTCAGTCAGTCCTCGTGTGGGACTCCATACAGCAGCCTTCCACTGTGGATGTTTTCCCACAATGCGACAAGACCCATCAGTGAACAGGGCATATCGCTTCTCCTCATCCGGCAGCTCGTTATATGGTGGGGCCTCCTTAGCACGTGTCACCTCCTATTCTGGTGACATCCTGGAATCTTTGCTCTCTGGCCAGTTCATAATCACCTCTAGTATCCCTGGGCAGCTGGGGTTCCCTACTCGAGCCCGTTGTGTTATCAATGCAACCCATTTACTCCACGTGGCATCTGTTGCATGATGTGGGGAAGAGGCTTTTCCTTTGAACGTCCACCCCAGTGCTGGCAGTCGGGGTGCCAGGAGGAGCTGCGTTTCAGTGCCGACCACTTCTGAGGCAGCCCGAACTCCTTCGTATGCTGCAAGTATCTCCTTCTCAGTTGGTGTATAATTAGCCTCAGAGCCTTTGTATCCCCGGCTCCAAAAGCCTGGAGGTCGGTCTCGGGTCTCCCCAGGTGCTCTCTGCCAGAGGCTACAGGTAGGACCATTCTCCCTGGCTGTGGTGTAGAGCATGTTCTTAACCTCCTGCCCTTCCCGGACTGGCCCGAGTGCTACTGCTTGGGCAATCTCCCGCTTAATTTGTTCAAAGGATTGTTGTTGTTCAGGGCCCCATTCAAAATCGTTCTTCTCACTGGTTACGTGGTAGAGAGGGCTCACAATCAAGCTGTAGTTCGGGATGTGCATCCTCCAGAACCCCACGGTGCCCAGGAAAGACTGAGTCTCCTTTTTAGAGGTTGGTGGGGCCATGGTGTTATCTTGTTTATTGCCTCCATTGGGATGTGGTGACGCCCATCTTGCCATTTTATTGCTAGGAATTTCCCTTGCAGGCCCCTTAACTTTCTTTTGCTTAATGGTAAAGCTGTCCTTCAGGAGGATTTCAATTATCTTCTTCCCTTTCTCAAAGACTTCCTCAGCTGTGTCACCCCATGCAATGATGTCATCAATGTACTGCAGGTGTTCTGGAGCCCCAGCTGTCTCCAGTGAAGTATGGACCAGTCCATGGCAAATGGTGGAGCTGTGGTTTAGCCCCACTGTAGCTCGATGGCATCAGGGTGCACTGTGCGTCAGTGTCCACCAGAGCCGTATACTCTTGTGGGTCTGATGTGCCAGGCCATCGGATCCACACTGTCCAGTAAATCGGATTATCCCTTTCCTCCACCTGGCTGGAGGCAGGGCCCCTCTAATCCTGCTCATCATCGCTCACTTCTTTCAAGAATGATTCACTGGTCCCCTCAAGAGGGTCAGGCATAATGTTGTCCATTTTATTCTGTCTGGGAGATTTCTGACTGGACACTGGAGCTGCACTTTTCCTGGAGGACTCCCCTTTTGTGATGGTCTTCCCTTTCAGCTGCTCTACTCGTGCAGCTAGGGCAGCAGTGGGCTGTCAATCCCACCTCCTCATGTTTTCTCCATGGTCGCAGAGAAAAAAACCACAGGGTGCCCTGTGGTGTGTACCTTCTACTGCCTTTCTCTTGGAAATTATCTTGGAATTAGGACATGTCCTCTTCCATTTCCTGGACCCTCTGAGACCATTCCTCCACAACTGAGACCCAGGAATGTTGAGATGAAGGACGATTTCCCTCATATTGCCAGAGATTGCAACCACTCCATCCACTCTTAGAGTCTGGGTGTATGTCCACCAGTACACTATTGCCAATGTTTTCGAGTGTGCTTCTGGTGCACTCTTCAGGAACTTTACACATCAGGTGTGTGCAAGGGACCTGATCTGGGTCCATGGGTGACTGCTTATCATTCAGATCACCATAAACCATATCAAACACAGCCAATTCCCTGAGATTCTGGATGCCTTTCTCAATGTTGGTCCATTTGCCTAGCTGACATAGGTTATCATCCATGTTGGGGTGCCTCTCCCTTACACTGAGCAGGAGTTGCCTCCAAAGTCTGAGGGTTTATGTCTGTTTACCCAGTGCCAGCCTCCTTGGTTAAAGACCCCAGCTGCTTGTCCTCTCTCCCCTCCATTTCAATAACACTGGCTCCACTATCCCAGCATCAGAACAGCCGGGCGAAAATCTGCTTGCCTGGGAGACAGCTGAAATCCTTCCGCACATCTCACAATTCACTCGGGAATGGAGATCTGACGATTACCTCTTGCCCTTCCTCCTGTTCCCTTGCTGGGGCTGGCTCATCCCCATCCCCCACTTGCGAGCTGACTCTCTGGTGTATTTGTTTTTCTGTATTAGGGAATCTGATACTGGCACTGGCTGGCTCTCAGGCTCAGCTGCTGTGCTGGTGGACGCTATGGAGACTGACTCTTTCTTATCCCCTGGCCCAGATGCTGTACAAGTAAGTTCATTCTCAGATCCTACAGCCCTTTCTCCCCCTTGAAGGCAGTGTGTGGTATTAAAAAGGACATGGTAGGCATGGGCAAGTCGCCAACACATTGCAAGGAGTTGTGTCTCCTGGGATTTGTCAGGTTGGCAACACACCTTTTTTAAGAACTCCACCATTTTATCAGGAGGTATTTTATATTTGTTTGGGAGTGAAATTCCAAAACATTGGGGGTGACCACTGACCCAGACATTTGCCCATCTTTTCCCACACATCTTGCCTCTCATAATTGTCTGGCCTCGGGGCAGGCTTCCGGGCACTGCTTTGGTTAGAGAAGTGCTGCATGGCCAAAACTGAAACCAGGCAGACATTCAGAAAGCATTGTGCTGCAATCACACTGGTCTGCAGGCTCCAAGGATAACTGAAACTCCCCAAAACCGATAGGATCTCTTCCCCTGGCTCACCCATAGAGGGGGTGAGATCCCTAACAAAAGCGCAGGCAGTAAACAGGTACCTGCCTGCCCCCACAAACAGCGATACAAACACATTATAAGCAGTCAATAGCCAGTTAAGTAAAATAAGACCCTTTACACAATTTCCACCGATAACAAACACCTGCACTGGGATCATATACTGGATATAAGGATTAATCCAGCCCCACCACGTAAGCAAGTGGGTCAGCATTGCAAACATTTTCTTATCAAACTATAGTAATACAAACAGAAATATTACACCTAACAGATTGCTCTAACACACTCTGGTCAGGATCTGTCCCTTTTTGATTCTTATTTCAGCCCTCTTGTGCCCCACTTTGGGCACCAAAAATGTTTTAAGCCCTGCCAGGACCGGAGACCATGTTACCATTGTCCCTCCCCCACCCTCAGACACAAGTAGAGCACTAATCCCAGGTTAAAAGAAGACGAAATTTAATACAACATTGTAATAAACAATCTGAACAACAACAATAGCAATAACAACAATAAACAGTAATAACAACAAAAAAGACAAGAGATATACAGAGAAATACCACAATGGATACAGACAGCCTGCCTCGTTCTCCCCGGAATCAAAGCCACAAAGGAAAGCTTCCCATGGTGTCACGTCGGACCTGACGTCAGCATCATATGAATAATCCTGCTGGAGATCCCTTCCCCCTCTCTGCTGGGGAAACAACCCTATCCTAGCTGAACCAGGACAAGGTGAACTGCAGATCTTACTATGATGTTAAAATAATAAGTTTAGTTAATTTTCACAATACTGTGAACCACATTGTTGTAAGTGGTATAAATACAGGTTGAAAAATTATTTTTATTGCCTATAATATCTTGCCTATATATATCTTTTTTTAAATGAACTGCCAACAGCTTGGAATGCAACAACAGTTAAATACAGAACTGTCCCTCATGAAATGTAGATTTTATTTTAAAGAACAATTATTCCATTTGAAAATGCACTTCAAAATCACTGTATGTTGCAGAAAAGCAACTTCATACTGTAATCCCAGAAT
>NW_020799101.1:46722920-46727126 GCF_003259725.1 Athene cunicularia
CCCGCGATACAAACACATTATAAGCAGTCAGTAGCCAGTATAACAAAGCAAGCCCTTTATATATTTAACAACAACAAACATCAGCACTGGGAACACACAGTGGATATAAGGATTAATCCAGCCCCACCACGCAAGCAAGTGGGCCAGCATTGCAAACATTATTACACAGTACAAATACAAACAGATAAATTACACCCAGCAGATTGCTCTAACACACTCTGGTCAGGGTCTATCCCTTTTTGGTTCTTATTTCAATCCTCTTGTGCCCCATGTTGTTGCGCCAAAAAGGCTGTGTTGGTCTAGGCACTGACTGGACCGGAGATCACGTTGCCTTTGCCCCTCTCCCACCCTTAGCCTGTCAGGCTGGAAGTGAGGCACAAATTCAGAAACCCTTGAAAGCCAAGTCCTGTGGCGACACGGCACCCCAGAGGGAATGGAGTCAGACAACGGGACCCACTTCCGAAACAACCTCATAAATGCCTGGGCAGAAGAACATCGCATCGAGTAGGTCTACCGCATCCCCTACCATGCACCAGCCTCTGGGAAGATCGAGCGCTACAATGGACTTTTAAAAACTACTTTGAGAGCATTGGGAGGTGGGACCTTCAAAGACTGGGACATGCATCTAGCAAAGGCCACCTGGCTAGTCAACACAAGAGGATCTACCAGTCGAGCTGGACTGGCTCAGTCAACACTTCCACATGCTGTAGATGGGGATAAAGTCCCTGTGGTGCGCATGAGGAATGTGTTGGGAAAAATGGTCTGGTTTAGTCCTACAGGCAAAGGCAAACGCATCCAAGGGATTGCTTTTGCTGAAGGACCTGGGTGATGCAGGATGATGGAGGCATCCAATTTGTACAGCAAGGGGACTTGATTCTGGGTGAAAACATACTGTAAATTATATTTAGCTTTTGTTACTTGTTATTTTCTTACTGTTAACTGCCAAATGGCAGCTGGACATGACACAGGTGGTATAGAATAAAGGGGTGGATTAGAAGTCTGTGGTGATTTACACCCTGCTGGGACCTGAGACCACACTGCTGTTGTCCCTCTCCCACCCTTGGACCAGATGGGGCAGGGAGTGAGATACAAACCCCTAGGGCTGAGATAAAGAAAAAATTAATACAACAGTGTAACAAATAATAAAGTGAAAAACAACAATAGCAATAACAATAGCAATAAGTAGTTATAACAGTTAACATGACAAAAAATATACTGAGATATACCACAGATACAGCAGTCCCGTCATGGTACTGTCAGAGACAAAAGTAACACAGAAACTGTTCCTGAGCTTGGGTGCCCAGACCTGATGTCAGCATGATATTGAATAACCCAGCTAGAGCTCCTTCCTCACTGCTGGGGAAATTTAACCCTATCCTAGCTGAACCAGGACAGATGCTTTTTAATAGAAGCCAGTATGTTTTGTCCATAATTTTTCCAGGTACTGAGGGTAGACTAACAGATCTGTAGTTTCTTGGGTCTTCCTTCCTGTTCTTCTTGTAAATTGGAGTAACACTGGTTCGCTTCCAGCCAGCAGGGACCTCCCCACTCCTAAGACCTTTGGTAGATGGTTGAGAGGGTCCTGCTGTAATATCCACTAACTCCTTCAGTAACCTGGGATGAATCCCACGTGTCCCCATGGACTTCTGAACGTTCAACTAATGCAATTGGTCCCTTACAATTTCAGTGTTCACAAATGGAAAGGTATTGTTCCTGTAGTCATGGTCTCCCAACTCAGAGCACTGGGCAGTTCAAGGTCTACCCATATTTTAAAAAAAAAAAAAAAAAAGCATTGCATGCCTTATTTGGTCAGGTGACCAACTTCAACAAGTGTTAGTCCAATATTTTCTTTATAACTTTTCTTGCTATTAATGTACATAAAAAAGCCTTTTCTGTTGTCTGAGACAATACTGGCCAGTTTCTACTCTTGCTAAACTTTGGCCTTTTATGTCTTCTCCCTGCATATGCAAACCATGACTCTGTAATCTTCTTGCAAAGCTTGACCTCTCTTCCAGAGATCATACAATTTCTTTTTCATCCTCAGTTCCAAGACAATTTACTTGTTCAGCCAAGCTTTTCTTCTATCCTGCTTGCTTACAACACAGTGGAATTGCCTGTTCCTGTGCTTTTAAAATTGGTTCTTAACATCTCATCAGCCGTCATGGACTCTCAAACACTCAATAGGAGATTGAGCTAAGTAGCTCTCTGAATAGCTTAAAGTTTGCTCTCTTGAAATCCAGGGCAACAACTCTAACAACTTTTTTTTCTCATTGCACCAAAAATTTTTAATTCAACCTTTTCTTGATCACTATGGCCAAAACACATTTCCCACAAGTCCTTCTCTGTTCACAAATAACAAGTCTTAGGGGTGCATCTTTCCTAGTCGGCTCACTGAGTACTTGTGACAGTAAATTTTCTTCAACAGAGTTTAAGAATTTCCCAGACTTGTTTTTCATGGCAATATGGTATTCCCAGCTGATGTCTGGGAAGTTGAAATCTTCCATAAGAACAAGGGTTACCAATCCAGAAATTTCTCCTAATTGCCTACAGAATAACTCATCAGGGATCACATCCTGTCTGGTTGATCACTAAGAGATACACGCTACAACATCTGCACTGTTTTCCATCCCCTAATCCTCCCCCAGAGGCTGTCAAGCATATCATCCCTAACTCTAAGGGCTGTTCATTTAAACCTTTCCCTTACATAGAGTGGAACTCCTCCACCTTTCTTGCCAGGCCTATCCCTCTTGAACAGCCTATAGCCCTCCACCCCAGCACTCCAGCTGCCTGATCTGACCTTGGTAAGGATACTTGCACAGATTACTCCTACCTCATCATGCCCTTCATCTACCATGCCCAGAGCCTCATACCTGTTCTGTAAAGGTAAATGAGATTGTAAGGAGAGGTTCCTCTTACAGCTCCATGCAGTAACTTTCTTTCAAACCTCCTTATCCCCCATAATACTGCCTTCATCCTGGCACAAAACAGATACTGAACCTATCTTAGTAGTATCCATGCTGAGTTGGCTTGTGTGCACCAGAGACGACAGAGCACAGCTCCGTTGGTCTATCTTCTTCTCAGATTCTGAGATGCTCCTCAGTTTCCCCACCTCCTCCCAAATCCCAGCCACTAGGCAGAGCGTTCATCTACTAGGGTACACCTCCCACAGGTGTCCTTGCTATCATTCTTCATCTCCAGGAGTAACTCCAGGCACACCCTGCAGCCTGAAGCCTAGATGGTTGCATGCTTTGACAGGAGCTTTGTCTGTGTGTCTAGATTGGTTCTACTGGGTGTTAGAAGCTCTGGAGAAGCAGAGAACATGACTTTTTGCTGGTGGTCACCATGCTGCCACATACCTCTCTCCATTGCAATTAATTGGACTGATTTATCCTGTTTACTGCTGGGGACAGGCTAGGTCCCTTGCTGGTTTATGCAATCAGTGAGTCTGGGTTCAGCTGCTCAGGGAACAACCCCAGTTCAACTGCAGCCCCTTCATGTCCTCACTTATCTCTCATGTATCCCTCACTGCTGCTTTTTGCCACTGCTGCTCCTCACACTGCTTCGGTGTCCATTGCTGTTTGTTGAAACATCTTGAGAAAATAACTTTAGAATATGTATTTTAGTAGATTGAAGTCATAAAGAGGCACTAAGATGGCCAATGTTAAGATTTTTTTCATGGCTGGAAGTACCTGTGATAGAAGACCTTACATAACATTTCAAAGGTATTATTCATTCACAAAGGGTGTAATTTTGTCAAATTTATAGGCATTATTTACTGCAAAGTGGATAATACCTTAAAATGAGATTTTTTTTTCCAGAACATGTGATAAATTCTTCTCACACAAGAATTGCTTCTCAGATCTCGTTGCTTGTACCATTTAAAAAAGAATAAAACCAAAGATCAGTGACATTTTGGCTGCCACACGGTGAAATGAGACCACCCACTATCAGAGAGGCAACATAATCCGTAAGTGGTTTGCCTGACTGTGTCTTGTCTCAAATTGTGAAGAGATGACTTGTGGTCAGAGTATCAGAAACATATTTGTGGGGAAAAAAAAACAGACAGCAAGAGGCATAATCCATACATTTATTAGGTTGTTAATAATTAGATTCTCCTATCTATAATAGCTATTTGTGCACCTTTATTGAAGAGTTTTTAAATGCAGAAATATTTTTTTCTGTTAAAAAAAAAAAAAAAAAAAAAAA
>NW_020799101.1:46727176-46783800 GCF_003259725.1 Athene cunicularia
ACGTGTTTTATTTTTTTTTTTTTTTTTTTTTAATCAAAAAAAGAGACTGAGGGCACTCTTTCAAGGCCCATAGGCACTACAGCTTGTGGCAAGATTTTTGCCACTTTGTAGTTGCTGCCCATCAATCTCTTAGACCCTTTCTGCTCTGTCTTCCTCTCAGATTGGTAAGAATTGCATTAGATAGAACAGATTAATGTGTACACAGTTAAAAAATGTATTTGCAAAAAAATCTCCAAAAGCATGCTAGATTGAATAAGTAAAATTTTGTGCCAATATTTTCATTATTGCAGACTGTTCTAATTTAATTGTTCGGGAAGTTTGAAAGCAAACCTCATAAAACACCAGTATGTGGAAATGCAGCATGAACCCAATGTATAATACAAATTCATTTTCCTTTCAGATAATAGAAACTCCATAGTATTTAAGCAGTACCTTACATAGTATTCTATTCCACTAATTTGCTAGGTTTTACAACTGAGCTGTTTTAAAAAAAAAAAAAAAAAAAAAAAAAAAAGCCAGCATAACTAGTAAATTTCAGTAATTAATAATTAATATGGGGAAAATGTGATCTTACTTTTGCCTATGTTATATCCATGAATCTTCAGACTTTCATGTGAAAATATAAAGATCAGAAAGGCTGCAGAGATTGTGTACTGAGGGCTAACAAATTATATTTTTGGTACCTTCCAAACTTAACTCATATCCTGACTGTTTACAGTTCAGATGGTGATAATTTAGTTACAGTGAATTAAGAATAGTTAATTCTACTGTTCATCCTTCTTGTCCTGTCACCTAGCAACGGATATGATCTAACCCGCAGTTTTCCTAGAGGAATAAAGGAATAGAAGTAACTAGTCTTTCTTTTGTTTACTAAGAAGTCCAAGTACCATGTAGTTAGCCCTGATTACACTTTTGCAGGAATAATGTATCGCCATTTAGATGAACAACACGTTTTACAAAACTGATGGTGAAATGATCTTGATGAACAGGTGGAAGAAACAATCAGACAATCATGTTTTATTATGATTTTATTGCAACATGTTTTACATCCTGGTTAGATATATAAATCTTATTCAATACATAATGGATTTGGTTTTCTACTTGTGAAACACTTTGCTATTTGTTGATGAAACAAATAATAAAAATTAAAATGAAGAAATGCCAGTCAGTGAGTTTGTGTCAAATTCTCTGGTGGTAACAGCTGAACTTTTAAAAATTATCCTAAAAGTAATAAAATGAGGTGTTTGGTTTTATTGACTTTTGATTTATTTTTTTTTCTGTCTTCCAGTGACTACGTACCATTCAGTGTGGAATACATCTATTTCTGGTTGAATATAAATACTTGATATCAAATACATACACTTGAATTAAAATCAGTTACAAAGACTTAAAAATTCACAACTGATATTCAGTTTATATATAGTCAAATGAAAACAGTCTATACTTACTCAATTTTAAAAAAATTTTTCTCAACACTGATCTTATACGTGATCCCCTATGAAAATATACAAATGATAGCCTAGGTTCCTGACATAGTTCATATCTACTTCTCCCTGAGTTACTGGAATTTCATGAAGAAACATCTATTGGAACGTTTATTGATTTTTCATGCTCTATTTCTTAGCAAATGTAGTTCTAGAGGAAATATATTTTGAATTATTTATTTTAACAAGTTTGTTTATAGGTATTAAAGTGTGTGACCTGATTTTACATATGGTAGAATGTCACTTAAATATTCTGGGAAAATGTTGTGTTATTGGTGCTATCACAAAAATAATAAACAGGTAACACAGAAAGGAAAGGAATCTTCTTTGACTGTATTGATGAGCCATGAGATGCTGCTTTCTCTCATCTTTTCTTAGCAAAGTCTCTTAATTTACTTAAAAGTATACTATTTGGAAGAACAAGTCCAAATTTGGGGTTTTAATTTAAAAGTAAATAGTAAATAATGATTGTTTACCATTTTCCCTGGTTCAAATATCAAATCTGCTGACTATATTAGTGTAAAAAGAGAAGGTAGTTGAGAAAAGGAGAAAGAGCAGGAAAAGCATGCAGAATGAAAGTCTTTGGAATGGGGCTTGAATTCAGAAAACTAAGACAGAAGAATAATACAAATAGTTTTATACATCCTACTTTTCATCCATCCACGGATCATATCGTTACATAAGAACAACATATTGTTGTAAAGCAAAGGAAATGGAAGTTTGCATAGGAGGTACGACAGAAGGCTCCGTTTAAAGAAGGAGCTAATATTAATGTACAACTGGCAAGTGTATGCCGTATGATATTTATAGAGAATGGGCCACGCCAGAAAAGCTTTGGAAAAAAACAAATAGTGGAGGGAAAAAGGAAAAAAAAAAAAAAAAAAAAAAAAGTGTTGATTTGCATGTGCTGAGTCAATCTATGGAAGGTTAGCATTGAAGTACCTCTTGGATACATTTTTTATCAGCTGAAGTCCCTCAGCATATGTTTTATTTCATGACATTCCACAGACTTCTCTTTCAGCCAGTGAAGACAATGAAATTTTATTGCATCATGGAAGATATAATCCATCTGGGAAACCTGAACCAAAGAGGAAGTTGAGCATATACAAAGCATTTGCAGAATAAATCCTATGACTCAGGCTTGTGGACATCTATTGAAAAATACTCTGTATCCTCATGTTTGCAGAGCTGGTTCTTATATGCAGAATTATTAGGTTTTTTCCACAGGCAGCAGACATTGTTTACAGAAACAAGAAGTACTCTGCTGAAAACAGTTTTCTGTCAAAACAATTTTAACTGAGAACTTTGAGCCATCTGTTTTACAGCATCATAGTGAGTAGAATTTGGAAGTAGGTTGGTACAGCACACAGGCAATTCCAAGAAAATACTGGCTGGTACAGACCACCTAACAAATCTGAAGAGTATAATATTCAGTTGAACTCAGTCAAACTATTCTAAGTAATTCCATAGTTTGAATAAGTGGACTCCAGTATACCCACAGAGAATTACCTTTTTTTATTTTTTAACAATGCTAGAAAAAAACCCAACCAACCAACCAACAAAAACCCCCCAAGTATCTGCTATTCATCTGGCCACATGACAGTATTAATGTAAGAAGGAAAATGGGGGGTATGCTATGTATAGTGGATACATCTGTTCTGAAAAGTTCAGCTTAAACAGTAAGCAAGCTGATATGAGGAGGACATACAATCTGTATTTCTTACAAATTGCTTCCTTATGATTTAAGTGCATGTGGTGGTTTAAGCCCTGCCAGGACAGGAGACCACATTGCTGTTACCCCTCCCCCACCCTCAGCCAGTCAGGCTGGAAGTGAGGCACAAACCCCGGGGTAAAATAAGAAGAAATTTAATACAACAGTGTGATAAAAAATCTGAACAACAACAGTAGCAATGATAAAAACAATAAACAATAAGCAAAATAACAGTCATCAAGACAAAAGATATATAGAGAAATACTGCAAATGGTTATAAAACAAGCACGCCGTGTGCTCCCAGCCACCAAAATCACCAAGGAATAGTTCCCTTGCTCCTCCCCTGGATCTGACATCATCATGGTATGAATAACGCAGCTGGAGATCCCTTCCCCGTCTCTCTCTGCTGGGGAAAATTAACCCTATCCTAGCTGAACCAGGACATAATCCACCCCTTTATTCGATGCCATCTGCATCATGTTCAGCTGCCATTTAGCAGTTAGCAATAAAAAAAGAGAACAATTTACACAGGCACAGCATAATTCACAGCATGTTCTTACCTAGAATAAAGTCCCCCTGTAGTACGCACCGGACCTCTCCATTGTCCAGCATTACCCACCAGGTATACCCAGGTCCTTGGGCAAAAGCAATCTTTTGGATGGGTTTGCCTTTATCTTTGCCTGGCCTAGGACTAAACCAGACCATTTTTCCCAATATATTCCTCATGCGCACCACAGGGACTTTATCCCCATCTACAGCACATAGAGGTTCTGATGGCGCCGGGCCAGCCCGACTAGCAGATCCTCTTGTGTTGAGTATCCAGGTGGCCTTTGCTAGATGCATGTCCAAGTCTTTGAAGGTCCCACCTGCCAATGCTTTCAATGTGGTTTTGTGCAATGTTTAATTCTTGCCGGGATGAGAGAGCACATGGCTGTTGCCCCTCCCTCACCCGCACCGGTCAGGCTGGAAGATAGACACAGACCCCAGCTAAAATAACAAGAAATTTAATACAACAGAGTGATAGAACAATCTGAATAACAACAGTATCAATGGTAACAACAGTAAAGAGCAATAACAGTGAAAAAGACAAAACATATACAGAGAAATACCGCTAAATGATCAATGAGCAAACCCTCCGCGTGTATGGCAAAAACCAACACCAGAAGCAAAAGTGAAAAGGCTCAGCCCCTGGACCTGACATCATCATGGTATGAATAACCCAGCTGGAGATCCCTTCACCCTCTCTCTCTGCTAGGGAAAATTTACTCTATCCTGGCTGAACCAGGACATAATCCACACCTTTATTCTATACCATCTACGTCATGTCCAGCTGCCATTTAGCAGTTAACAATAACAAAATAACAATTAACAAAGGCACAGCATAATTCACGGCGTGTACACACCCAGAATCAAGTCCCCCTGTGGTATGCATAGGACCCCCCCATTTTCCAGCATCACCCACCAGGTACACCCAGGTCCTTGGGTAAAAGCAATCCTGTGGATGGGTTTGTCTTTACCTTTTCCTGGTGCAGAACTAAACCAGACCATTTTTCCCAATATATTCCTCATACACACCACAGGGACTTTATCCCCATCTACAGAACGTGGAAGTTTCGACTGAGCCAGACCAGCTCGACTGGCAGATCCTCTTGTGTTGACGAGCCAGGTGGCCTTTGCTAGATGTGTGTCCCAGTCTTTGAAGGTGTCACCTCCCAGTGCTTTCAACATGGTTTTTAACAGTCCATTGTAGCGCTCGATCTTGCCAGAGGCTGGTAGGGGATATGGTAGACCCACTCAATGCCGTGTTCTTCTGCCCAGGCATTTATGAGGTTGTTTCGGAAGTGGGTCCCATTGTCCGACTCAATTCTCTCTGGGGTGCCGTGTCGCCACAGGACCTGGATTTCAAGGCCCAGGATGGTGTTCCGGGCAGTGGCATGGGGTACTGGGTAAGTTTCCAGCCACCCAGTGGTTGCTTCCACCATTGTGAGCACGTGGCGCTTCCTATGGTGCGTCTGTGGCAGTGTGATGTAGTCAATCTGCCAGACCTCTCCATATCTATATTTCAGCCATTGCTCCCCATTTCACTGGAGCTTCACCCGCTTGGCATGTTTGATTGTAGCACATGTCTCACATGTTTGGATGATCTCTGCAATGGTGTCAATAGTAAGGTCCAACCCTTGATCTCGAGCCCACATGTATGTTGCATCTCTACCTTGGTGGCCCGAGGTCTCATGGGCCCACCGAGCTATGAACAGTTCACCTCTGCGCTGCCAGTCCAAGTCCACCTGAGCCACTCTGATCTTAGCAGCTTGCTCTGCCTGGTGGTTGTGTCGATGCTCATCAGTGGCCCAACTGCTGGGTACATGGGCATCCACATGGCGTACCTTCACAACGAGTTTTTCCACATGGGCTGCAATGTCCTGCCATACTTCAGCAGCCCAGATGGTTTTACCCTTACATTGCCAGTTGTTCTGCTTCCATTGCTGCAGCCATTTCAACAGGGTATTCGCCACTGCCCACGAGTCAGTGTAGAAGAAGAGCCTTGGCCACTTTTCCTGCTCAGCAATATCCAAAGCAAGCTGAATGGCTTTCACCTCTGCAAATTGGCTCAATTCCCCCTGTCCCTCAGTATCTTCAGTGAGTCCTCGTGTGGGACTCCATACAGCAGCCTTCCACTGTGGATGTTTTCCCACAATGAGACAAGACCCATCAGTGAACAGGGCATATCGCTTCTCCTCATCAGCCAGCTCGTTATATGGTGGGGCCTCCTTAGCACGTGTCACCTCCTGTTATGGTGACATCCCAGAATCTTTGCTCTCTGGCCAGTTCATGATCACCTCTAGTATCCCTGGGCGGCTGGGGTTCCCTATTTGAGCCTGTTGTGTTATCAATGCAACCCATTTAATCCACATGGCATCTGTTGCATGATGCGTGGAGGAGACTTTTCCTTTGAACATCCACCCAAGCACCGGCAGTCAGGGTGCCAGGAGGAGCTGTGTTTTAGTGCCGACCACTTCTGAGGCAGCCCGAACTCCTTCGTATGCTGCCAGTATCTCCTTCTCAGTTGGTGTATAATTAGCTTCAGAGACTTTTTATCCCCGGCTCCAAAAGCCTAGAGGTCGGCCTCGGGTCTCCCCAGGTGCTCTCTGACAGAGGCTCCAGGTAGGGCCATTCTCCCCGGCTGCAGAGTAGAGCATGTTCTTAACCTCCTGCCCTTCATGGACTGGCCCAAGGGCTACTGCTTTGGCAAACTCTCGTTTAATCTGTTCAAAGGATTTTTATTGCTCAGGGACCCATTCAAAATCGTTCTTCTTACGGTTTATGTGGTAGAGAGGGCTCACAATCAGGCTGTAGTTCGGGATGTTCATCCTCCAGAACCCAACAGTGCCCAGGAAAGACTGAGTCTCCTTTTTAGAGGTTGGTGGGGCCATGGCTGTTATCTTGTTTATCACCTCCATTGGGATGTGGTGACGCCCATCCTGCCATTTTATTCCTAGGAATTGAATTTCCCTTGCAGGGCCCTTAAATTTCTCCTGCTTAATGGCAAAGCTGGCCTTCAGGAGGATTTCAAATATCTTCTTCACTTTCTCAAAGACTTCCCCGGCTGTGTCCCCCCATACAATAATGTCATCAACATATTGCAGGTGTTCTGGAGCCCCCCCTTTCTCCAGTGCAGTATGGACCAGTCCATGGTAACTGGTGGAGCTGTGGATCCACCCCTGGGGCAATCGATTCCAGGTGTACTGGATGCCTCTCCAAGTGAACGCAAACTGTGGCCTGCACTCTGGCTCTACTGGAATGGACAAAAACGCGTTAGCAATGTCAATCGTGGCGTTCCACTTGGCTGCCTTTAACTCCTGTTCATACTGGAGCTCTAGCATGTCCGGCACTGCAGCACTCATTGCTGGTGTTACTTCATTCAGGCCATGGTAGTCCACAGTTACCCTCCATTCACTATTAGGCTTTCTCACTGGCCATATAGGGCTGTTGAAGTGGGAGTGAGATTTGTTGATCACCTTCGGGCTTTCTAGTTGACGGATCAGCTGATGGATGGGGAGCAGGGAATCTCAGGTGGTGCGGTACTGCCGCCAGTGCACTTTCCTGGTAGCAATCGGCACTCGCTGCTCCTCAATGTTAAGCCGTCCCACCACTGATGGATCCTCTGATAGGCTGGGTAAGGTGGACAACTGTTCAACCTCCTCCAGGGCAGATACACCAAAAGCCCACTGGTACCGCTTTGGGTCTTTGAAGTACCCTCTCCTCAGATAGTTTATGCCCAGGATGCACGGGGCATCTGGGCCAGTCACAATGGGGTGCTTATGCCAGTCCTTCCCAGTCAGGCTCACTTCAGCTTCCAGTAGGGTCAGCTGTTTGGATCCCCCTGTCACTCTGGATATGCAGATGGATTCAACCCCACTGTAGTTCGATGGCATCAGGGTGCACTGTGCGCCAGTGTCCACCAAAGCCTAATACTCTGGTGGGTCTGACGTGCCAGGCCAACAGATCGACACTGTCGAGTAAATCAGATTGTCCCTTTCCTCCACCTCTCTGGAGGCCGGGCCCTTTTAATCCTGCTCATCATCACTCACTTCTTGAAAGAATGATTTACTGGTCCCCCCAAGAGGGTCAGACATAACTTTCATCGTTCTATTCTCTCTGGGGTATTTCTCACTGGACACTAGAGCTGCGCTCTTCTAGGAGGACTCCCCTTTTGTGATGGCCTTCCCTTTCAGCTGCTCTACTTGTGCAGCTAGGGCAGCAGTGGTCTGTCCATCCCACCTCCTTATCTTCTCTCCATGGTCACGGATTAAAAACCACAGGGTGCCTCGTGGTGTGTACATTCTGCTGCCTTTTTCGTGGGTGGGGAAACGTTTACTTCTAATGTCTGAGACATTAGCCTGTGCAAGTAGAACGTAGGACATGTCCTCTTCCATCTTCTGGATCGTCTGAGACAGTTCCTCCACAGCTGAGATCCAGGAATGTTGAGATGAGGGGATATTTCCCTCATATTGCCAGAGATTGCCAACTACTCCCTCCACTGTTAGAGTGTGGGTGTCTGTCCAGCAGGACACTATTGCCAGTGCTTTTGAGTGTGCTTCTGGTGCGCTCTTCAGGAACTTTCGCCACATCAGGTGTGTGCAAGGGGCCTGATCTGCGTCCATGGGTGACAGCTCATCATTCAGATCACCATAGATCATCTCAAACACAGTCAGTTCCCTGAGATTCTGGATGCCCTTCTCATTATTGGTCTATTTGCTTAGCTTACATAGCATATCATCCTTGCAGGGGTACCTCTCCCTGACACTGAACAGCAGTCGCTTCCAAAGGCTGAGAGTTTGAGCCTGTTTCCCTATTTCCCTATCAATGCCAGCATCCTTGGCCAAAGATCGCAGACGCTTGGCCTCTCTCCACTCCATTTCAAAAGCACTGTCTCCATTGTCCCAGCATCGGAGCAGCCAGGTGCAAATTTGCTTGCCTCCCAGGCAGCCGAAATCTCTCCGCATATCTCCCAGCTCAGTCAGGGACAGAGATCGGACAATCACCTCTGGTCCTTCCTCCTGTTCCCCTGATGGGCGTGGCTCATCCTCATCCCTCCCTCTGCGAGCTGACTTTCTGGTATATTTGGTTTTCTGTATCAGGGCAACTGACACTGGCACAGCCTGGCTCTCTGGCTCAGGCTGTGTGCTGGTGGAGGCGACTGAGACTGACTCTGCCTGTGCCCCCTGTTCAGATATTGTTTGTGTGGCCTTTTCTTCCCACTGAGGGCAGAGGGTGGTATTAAAGAGGACACGGTATGCATGGGCAAGTCCCCAACACATTGCAGCGATTTGTGTCTCCTGGGTTTTGCCAGTTTGGTAACACACCTTTTCTAAGCACTCCATCAGCTTCTCAGTGCTCTGCAGTTGCTCAGGAGTGAAATTTCAGAGCATTGGGGGTGCCCACCAACTCAGGCCTTTGCCCATCTTTTCCCACACCCCTTGCCACTCACTATTATCTGGCCTCGGGGAAGGTTTCCGGGCACTGCTGTTGTCAGAGAAATACCATATGGCCAAAACCGAAACCAGGCAGACTTTCAGAAGGCATTGTGCCACAATCACACTGGCCTGCGGGCTCCATGAATAGTTAAAACTCCCCAAAGCCGAGAGGATCTCTTCCCCTGGCTCACCCAGAGAGGGGGTGATACCCCTAACAAAAAAACAAACGGCAAACAGGTACCGGCCCACCCCTGCACACAGCGATACAAAGGCATTATAAGCATTCAATAGCGCGTATAACAACATAAGACCCTTTGCACATTTTCCACTGATAACAAACAGCACCACTGGGATTATACACTGGATATAAGGGTTAATCCAGCCCCCCCATGCAAGCAAATGGGCCAGCATTGCAAACATTTTCTTATCAAACAAACACAAATACAAACAGAAAGATTACACCCAACAGATTGCTCTACCACACTCTGGTCAGCGTCTGCCCCACGTTGGTGAGCCAGTTTTTTTAATGTGTAAGGTTTAATTCTTGCCAGGATCGGAGAGCACGTGGCTGTTGCCCCTCCCCCACCCACGCCGGTCGGGCTGGAAGTTAGACACAGACCCCGGCTAAAATAACAAGAAATTTAATACAACAGAGTGATAGAACAATCTGTATAACAACAGCATCAATGGTAACAACAATAAACAGCAATAACTGTGAACAAGACAAAAGATATACAGAGAAATACTGATAAATGAATTAGGAGCAAACCTGCCACGTGTATGGCAAAAATCAACACCAGAAGCAAAAGTGAAAAGGCTCAGCCCCTGGACCTGACATTAGCATGGTATGAATAACCCAGCTGGAGATCCCTTCCCCCTCTCTTTCTGCTGGGGAAAACTTTACTCTATCCTGGCTGAACCAGGACAGGTTTTTAACAGTCCATTGTAGCGCTGGATCTTCCCAGATGCTGGTGCGTGGTAGGGGATATGGTAGACCCACTCGATGTCGTGTTCTTCTGCCCAGGCATTTATAAGGTTGTTTTCAAAGTGGATCCCATTGTCTGACTCAATTCTCTCTGGGGTGCAGTGTCACCAAAGGACTTGGGTTTCAAGCCCCAGGATGGTGTTTCTGGCAGTGGCGCAGGGCGCTTGGTAAGTTTCCAGCCATTCAGTCCTTACTTCCGCCATTGTGAGCACGTGGTGCGTGCCATGGGTCTGTGGCAGTGTGATGTAGTCGATCTGCCAGAATATATCTATATTTCAGCGATCGCTCTGCATTTCGCTGGGGCTTCACCTGCTTGGCATGTTTGATTGCAGCACACGTCTCACATGTTTGGATGATCTCTGCAATGGGGTCAATAGTGAGGTCCACCCCTCAATCTCGAGCCCACCTGTATGTTGCATCTCTACCTTGGTGGCCCGAGGTCTCATGGGCCCACCGGGATATGAACAGTTCACCTTTGCGCTGTCAGTCCAAGTCCACCTGAGCCACTCTAATCTTAGCAGCTTGGTCTGCCTGTTGGTTGTGTCAATGTTCATCAGTGGCCTGATCTTGGGTACATGGGCATCCACATGGCGTACCTTCACAACGAGTTTTTCCACACAGGCTGCAATGTCCTGCCATACTTCAGCAGCACAGACGGATTTACCCTTAAGTTGCCAGTTGCTCTGTTTCCATTGCTGAAACCATTTCCACAGGCTATTTGCTACTGCCCACGAATCAGTGTACAGGTAGAGCCTCGGCCACTTTTCCCGCTCAGCAATATCCTAAGCAAGCTGGGCAGCTTTCAGTTCTGCGAACTTGCTCGATTCCCCCTGTCCCTCAGTAGCTTCAGTGAGTCCTCATGTGGGACTCCATACAGCAGCCTTCCACTGTGGATGTTTTCCCACAATGCGACAAGACCCATCAGTGAACAGGGCATATCGCTTCTCCTCATCTGGCAGCTCATTATATGGTCTTAGCACGTGTCACCTCCTGTTCTGGTGACATCCCAGAATCTTTTCTCTCTGGCCGGTTTGTAATCATCTCTAGTATCCCTGGGTGGCTGGGGTTCCCTATTCGAGGCCGTTGTGTTATCAATGCAACCCTTTCAACTCCACGTGGCATCTGTTGCATGATGCATGGAGGAGAATTTTCCTTTGAACATCCACCCAAGCACCGGCAGTCGGGGTGCAAGGAGGATCTGTGTTTTAGTGCCGACCACTTCTGAGGCAGCCCGAACTCCTTCGTATGCTGCCAGTATCTCCTTCTCAGTTGATGTGTAATTAGCTTCAGAGCCTTTGTATCCCAGCTCCAAAAGCCCGGAGGTCAGCTTCGGGTCTCCCCAGGTGCTCTCTGCCAGAGGCTCCAGGTAGGGCCATTCTCCCTGGCTGCGGTTAGAGCATGTTCTTAACTTCCTGCTCTTCCCGGACTGGCCCGAGGGCTACTGCTTCTGCAAACTCCCGCTTAATTTGTTTAAAGGATTTTTGTTGCTCAGGGCCCCATTCAAAATCGTTCTTCTTATGGGTTACGTAGTAGAGAGGGCTCATAATCAGGCTGTAGTTCAGGATGTACATCTTCCAGAACCCAACAGTGCCCAGGAAAGGCTGTGAGTGTATTTTTTGGGGATTGCTGCGGCCATGGCTTTTATCTTGTTTATCACCTCCAGTGGAATATGCCAACACTCATCTTGCCATTTTATTCCTAGGAATTGAATTTCCCTTGCAGGGCCCTTAAATTTCTCCTGCTTAATGGCAAAGCTGGCCTTCAGGAGGATTTCCATTATCTTCTATCTTTTCTCAAAGACCTCCTTGGCTGTGTCTTGCCCATACAATGATGTCTTCAATGTACTGCAGGTGTTCTGGAGCCCAACCTTTCTCCAGTGCAGTATGGACCAGTCTATGGCAAATGGTGGAGCTGTGGTTCTACCCCTGGGGCAATCGATTCCAGGTGTACTGGATGCCTCTCCAAGTGAACGCAAACTGTGGCCTGCACTCTGGCGCTATTGGAATGGAGAAGAACGCATTGTCAATGTCAGTCTTTGAGTAACACCTGACTGCCTTCGACTTCAGTTCGTACTGGAGCTCTAGCATGTCTGGCACTTCAGCACTCATTGCTGGCGTAACTTCATTCAGGCCATGGTAGTTCACAGTTAGCCTCTATTCGCCATTAAGCTTTCTCACTGGCCATATAGGGCTGTTGAAGGGCGAGTGAGATTTGTTGACCACCTTCTGGCTTTTTGTTTGACAGATCAACTGATGGATGGGGACCAGGGAATCTTGGTTGTGCGATACTGCTGCCGGTGTACCATCCTGGTAGCAATCAGCACTCGCTGCTCCTCAACCCTAAGTCGCCCCAACACTGAGGGATCCTCTGAGAGGCCGGGTAAGGTGGACAACTGTTCAACCTCCTCCAGGGCAGCCACACTAAAAAGCCCACCGGTACCCTTTTGGGTCTTTGAAGTAGCCTCTCCTGAGATATTCTATGCCCAGGATGCACAGGGCATCTGGGCCAGTCACAATGGGGTGCTTATGCCAGTCCTTCCCAGTCAGGCTCACTTCAGCTTCCAGTAGGGTCAGCTGTTGGGATCCCCCTGTCACTCCGGAGATGCAGGTGGATTCAACCCCACTGTAGCATTGGAGGTGCCCACCGCCTCAGGCCTTTGCCCATCTTTTCCCACACCCCTTTCCACTCACTATTATCTGACCTCGGGTCAGGTTTCCGGGCACTGCTATTGTTAGAGAAGTGCTGCATGGCCTAAAACAAGATCTGGCAGACACCCAGAAAACATTGTGCCGCAAATACACTGGCCTGAATGCCCCAAGGATAACTGAAACTCCACAAAATGGAGAGGATCTCTTCCCCTGGCACACCCACAGAGGGGGTGAGAGCCCTAACAAAAGCCCAGGCAGCAAACAGGTACCAGCCCGCCCCCACCAACAGCGATATAAACACATTATAAGCAGTCAATAGCCCCTATAACAGAACGATCCCCATTTAGACATTTTCCACCAATAACAAACATCATCACTGGGAACACATAGTGGATATAAGGATTAATCCAGCCCCCTCTGGCAGCTACTGCTGACAAGTGTAAGGGACAGGTACCTTTGTAGAGAAGACCTCCAGGTGCACCAAGGAAAACGGAGCACAATGGAACAAGGTATCCGGTGCCTGAGGAAATTGGCTGTGCTGGAAATAATTTTCTCAGAAGATGAGAGATTTCCTAAGAGTCCGGATGGTGTCCAGTGCATGTCACAGATGTGGTTGAGGTTCGCATGCCTTGGACCAGAGATGTACTCCAGTTACCTGGCAACGCTGCAATGGAGGGAAGGCGAGGACAGGGTGGGCGTCTTGGTCAACAAACTGAGAATTTACAAGGACACTGTCACAGCCCCGTTTCGCACCCATGTCTCCTCCGTAGAAACAAGGCTGGCTGAGCAAGTCCGAAGCTTGATTGAAGAGGGCCATCAGAAACTGAAAAAGGAACTTAAGGAAGAGATTTACCACATCTCGCTAGGACCAACAAGAGTCTCTGCCATTAGGAGCAGGCATCCCCCAACCAGGGAGAGAAGATACACCCCACGAAGTAATCTCTGGATTTTCCTTCAGGAATATGGAGAAGACATGAGTAAGTGGGATGGAAACCCCAGCTCCTTTTTAGCAGCCCGGGTATGTGAACTAAAAAGAGAGACAACTACCACAAGAAGCTCATCTAGAGTCAACGCTGCTCCAGTCTCTCTCGCACAGAATTCTAGACGGTATTGGAGCGATAATATGACCGATCCTCTTGAAGGGACGTCAGGAGCATATTTACCGGAGGGAAGCAACATGTTCCATGACCAGGAATAGAGGGGCCCTGCCTCTAGCCAGGTAGAGGAAAGGGATAATCATATCTTTTGGACTGTGTGGATCCGATGGCCTGGCACCTCTGACCCACAAAAATACACAGCTTTGGTTGACACCGGCGCTCAATGTACTCTGATACCATCAAGGTATTTGGGAGCAGAACCAATTTCTATTTCTGGGGTAACAGGAGGATCCCAGCAGCTGACTGTACTGGAAGCTGAAGTGAGTTTAACTGGGAATGAGTGGCAGAAACACCCCATTGTGACTGGCCCAGAGGCCCTGTGCATTCTTGGCATAGACTATCTCAGAAATGGGTATTTCAAAGATCCAAAAAGACATCGTTGGGCTTTTGGGATAGCTGCTGTAGAGACAGAAAATATCAGAGAGCTAAGCACATTGCCTGGCCTCTCAGGTGACCCCTCTGCTGTGGGACTGCTAAGAGTTGAAGAACAACAGGTGCACCATCAGCAATACCATACCAACAGAGACTCTGTGGTTCCTGTCCATGAGATGATTCGTAAAATGGAGAGCCAAGGGGTGGTCAGCAAGGCCAGTTCACCTTTCAACAGCCCTATATGGCCTGTGCGTAAGTCCGGTGGAGAATGGAGACTGATGGTGGATTACCGTGGCCTGAATGAGGTCACGCCACCATTGAGCGCTGCCGTGCCGGACATGTTGGAGCTGGAGTCCAAAGCAGCAAAGTGGTACTCCACTATTGACATTGCCAATGCCTTCTTCTCCATTCCTTTGGTAGCAGAATGCAGGCCCCAGTTTGCTTTCACCTGGAGGGGTGTGCAATACACCTGGAACCGACTGCCCCAGGGGTGGAAGCACAGTCCCACCATTTGCCATGGACTGATCCAGACTGCACTGGAAAAGGGTGAGGCTCCAGAATATCTGCAATACATCAACGACATCATCGTGTGGGGAAACACAGCAAAGGAAGTATTTGAGAAAGGACAGAGAATCATCCAGATTCTCCTGGAAGCCGGCTTTGCCATCAAAATGAGCAGTCAGGGGACCTGCCCAAGAGATCCAGTTCCTGGGAGTAAAGTGGCAAGATGGACGACGTCAAATTCCCACTGAGGTCATCAATAAGATCACTGTGATGTGTCCACTGACCAGCAAGAAGGAAACACAAGCTTTCCTAGGCACCATAGGTTTTTAGAGAATGCACATTCCCGAGTACAGCCAGATCGTGAGCCCTCTCTACCTGGTTACCTGCAAGAAGAACGATTTCCACTGGGGCCCTGAACAGCAGCAAGCCTTCGCTCAGATCAATCAGGAAATTGCTCATGCAGTAGCCCTTGGCCCAGTCAGGACAGGACCAGAGGTGAAGAACGTGCTCTACTCTGCAGCCGGGAACAATGCTCCGTCCTGGAACCTCTGGCAGAGGGTGCCTGGTAAGACTCGGGGTCGACCACTGGGATTCTGGAGCCGAAGCTACAGAGGGTCTGAAGCCAACTACACTCCTACAGAGAAGGAAATCTTGGCCGCCTGTGAAGGAGTTCAAGGTGCCTCAGAGGTAATCGGCGCAGAAGCACAACTCCTCCTGGCACCCCGACTACCAGTGCTGGGTTGGATGTTCAAGGAAAAGGTTCCTTCCACGCATCCCTGGGATTCTGGAAATTATAACGAACTGGCCTGAAGGTGAGACTTTTGGATTATCTTCTGAAGAAGAGGAAGAGCAAGTGACTCGTGCTGAGGAAGCCCCACCATATAATGAGCTATCGGAGACTGAAAGACGCTATGCCCTCTTCAATGATGGTTCCTGCTGAACTGTAGGTGCTAACAGGAAGTGGAAAGCTGCATTATGGAGCCCCACATGATGAGTTGCACAAGATACTGAGGGACAAGATGGATCGAGTCAGGTTGCACAGCTTAAAGCCATCCATCTGGCTTTGGATATTGCTGAACGAGAGAAGTGGCCGAGGCTCTATCTCTACACCGACTCATGGATGGTAGCTAATGCTCTGTGGGGATGACTGGATCGCTGGAGAAAGGCCAACTGGCAACGCAGAGGGAAACCCATCTGGGCTGCTGAGATTTGGCAGGACATCGCCACCCGAGTAGAGAAGCTGACCGTGAAGGTTCGACACGTGGATGCACATGTACCCAAGTGTCGGGCGAATGAAGAACATCACAACAATGAGGAGGTGGACCGAGCTGCCAAGGTTAAAGTATCTCAGGTGGATCTGGACTGGCAGCACAAGGGAGAATTATTCCTAGCTCGTTGGGCCCATGATGCCTCTGGTCATCAGGTGAGAGATGAAACCTACCAATGGGCCTGTGACCGAGGGGTGGACCTTACCATGGACAGCATCTCACAGGTCATCCACAGTTGCGAGACCTGTGTTCTAATCAAACAGGCCAAGCGGGTGAATCCTCTGTGGTACGGTGGACGATGGTCAAAGTACAGGTATGGGGAAGCCTGGCAAGTTGACTACATCACCATTCCCCAAACCCGCCAAGGCAAGCGCTACATGTTGACCATGGTGGAAGTAACCACTGGGTAGTTGGAGACCTACCCTGTGCCTCATGCTACTGCCCGGAACACCATCCTGGGCCTGGAAAGCAAGTCCTGTGGAGACATGGCACCCCTGAGAGGATCGAGTCAGACAACGGGACTAATTTTAAGAACAGCCTCATCAACACCTGGGCCAGAGAACACGGTATCGAATGAATATATCCTATCCCTTATCATGCACCAGCTGCCAGGAAAGTTGAACGCTGCAATGGACTACTTAAAACCACCTAAAGGCACTTGGTGGGGGGACCTTCAAAAATTGGGAAGTGAACTTAGCAAAGGCCACCTGGATGGTCAATAACCGAGGGTCCATCAATCGAGCTGGTCCTGCCGAGTCTGAACCCTTGCACACAGTGGATGGAGATAGAGTCCCTGTGGTAAACCTGAGAGGTATTTTAGGAAAGACTGTTTGGATTAATCCCACCTCAGGTAAAAGCAAACCCATCCGTGCGTTTGTCTTTGCTCAAGGACCTGGTTACGCTTGGTGGGAAATGCAGAAAGATGGGGAAACCCATTGTGTACCACAAGGAGACCTAATCTTAGGTGAGAACTGTGTGTAGGGTTTCATTGTATATATATATATGTGGGGAGGGGTGTGTGTGTAGAGTTTAAGGAAGGTATTGATTTGGGATGATGTAGATGATAACAGAATAAGGGGTGGATTATGTCCTGGGTTGCAGTGTATTCTATTACCATCCTCATGAGCTGTGGAAATCATATGTGGAAGCATTCCATCCTGGATATAACCTGAGATTCTGAATACCAGAGACGCTCTCTTTTCCACTGGATTTCCAGAGGACAGGAGCTACTTAGCCACCACTGGACTTTTCTGAGGAAGAGCAGGTCTTTTTTTCTACAGGACCACTGCTTCGGGGGGACTGCAGCCACCATTCTACGAGACTGCTACCACCACCCTGATTAACAGGGTGTCAGGTTGTATCCTGACTCTGTCAGTTTAACCCAGTGCTATCTGCCTTTATATTTTTTTTTCTTATTAAATAGTTATTCTGACTTGGTGTCTCCCACTAGTTTGTTTTCAAATTAGCACATGCAGCAAGATTAGTTACCACTACCATGAATCCAATGGTGTCCCATTGGCTCGGTCTTGATGCAGGTGATGGTGCTCCAACCTCCAAGCTCTGTCAAAGTCCCAGCTCTGAGGAAAAAGAGCAATCAATAATTGTCAAAATGAAGAGGAAGACCAAGAGTACCAAGAGAGGAGTACGCAGTCCTTTTATTGCACCTGTCCCCATGACTTCTCCTAAGAGTCTGCCCATTTCTATGGAGCTCGTTGTAATACGTGCCACACCGTGGTCCTCCATGTGCGCATTCCTAGGTGTTCATGGTGGTCATACCGGTGGGGGGTCGACCTGTGATGTCTTCAGCCTCCGCACATATTCCTCACCACAATTTCCTCTCCACCCAGCTTGCACGCAGGTGCAGCTTGATAGGCACAGCCAAGGATGTTGCTGTTCTAGCTTTGGGTGGATATTGTGGCTTTGTTGGGGATAATTCATCTTTGTAACGTACTCTTCCATGGCAACAGGATGCTGAGGCCAGGAAGTGGTAGTGGGGCAGCAGCAATGTTGAGACAAATACAGTCCCTTACAGCCCATGCAAATGATTAACAAAAAAAAAAAAAAAAAAAAAAAAATGGCACCACAAATCCTGGCTGAAGGGGACTGCTAAAACAAACACTGTAAATCCCAAAAATTGGATATCAGTGAAATCAGGACAGTGGGGTAAGAGGGGTAAATAGGAAGCATCTGGGAGATATAAGAAAGTGAAAAAGGATACATAAAGCAACACAAATTATGTAATTAGGGGTCTCTGTTGAGCAGTCATGCACCTGTTTAACACATCTTGAAAGACTATGAGCTCTTTTTTTCCCACTGTACTTGCATATGTTTTTCCTGTGGGGAACAAAGAGCATGGGATGTCTTCCCTGACACTGGTGAAACACTTTCCATAACATCAACATGACGTATCTGGAGCTAAAACTCCATTAACATTTCATTTATACTAAATGTTAGTCTCCAGTAACATTTCTTATAACTTCAAGTATCTTTGTTGGAAAGAAAGAGCAATTAATAATTACATTTTTTACTTAAAAACCTTCTATAAATTAGAAATTTTCTATATTAGAGGAAATTCTGGTACCCTTTACAGTTTTTCTTCTTTTCTGATTAAATTTTATTTTCTTAGTTTAATGTTTCCTCACAGTTTATTTATAATCCTCTTATTATTCAAGTCTCATTTCTTTGGACATTTTCTGGTGTAACTAAACTATGGTGTCCAAATACTGCACTGTAACTTCAGGCCTGCCAATCCTGAATAAGGTAAAGGAATGCAGAAAAAAAAAAATGTCAGAGTTATGTTTGTGTCCCCTTAAATTGTTTAAATAAAGAGGCATGTTCTGTAACTATTATGTCCTTGGTAGTCCTTGTCAGGGGAGCTAATAACTGGCCATCAGGCAAGCTCAGCCTCTTTGAGCTACTGCCTGCTAGGCTCTTCCCATCCTGTTTTCCTCTCTGTTATTTGGCCTACTCTGACAATAATCACATTTTAGGTCATGCACCTATTAATAAAACTTCTCTCTTCTTCAACATGAATGACTTCAGTCCGTGTTCTACTATGACTCCTACTCCCAGCTCTTTAAACACAGTATTTTTAGTACTTTTAAACACACTATATTTAGTACTTTTTTTTCTACCTAGCTATTCTATATTTCGATTTGTGAATTTGATTTCTCTATTGAGATGTGTTGTACAGTTGTCTATTTTACATTGACTTCTTCACTTTTGATCTGAGTTCACTTCCTGAGTTTATACTAAAGCACATATTGGTAGTCCTATGCCATGTCCTCCTTTTGCACTCAGCCTTTGAAAATTAGTAATTGACTAAATTTTGAATGAATTCCATAATTTCATCTAGATCTTTCCCTTGTCTGTATAGAAGAAAATTGTGCTGGATGTCTCGCTGACTCAAAATATATCAGATCTACACGAATTACTATTTATCAGAAGGCAGCTGCTGTCCCTATGTTCCCACTTGCATTTTATGATGTTACTTTGCCAGAAAAATAGATTAATACATGTACAAGCACAAGCTTAGGGACTGAAGATCTGCAAAGTACCAGAACTTGTACAGCAAATAAATATCAGGTTGTGGAAGAGGAGTGAATGGTGAACTTTCAAGTACCACATCTAAAGTGTGTCCTGTGGTGACAGTGAAGATCAGAAAACTAACACAGGCATGTTTTCTTCTGTTTTGGACTGACATAATCTATTATGGAGTTTTAAATTATTAGAAATGTTAGTGTTCACATTAATGAAATAAATACATCTCTAAATTTTAGTTGTAGGTGGCTTTTCTGCATGTCTGATGGGCTGGTTATTCACAGATGTACTTAGGAGAAAACCTCAATGAACTGTTCCATTCCCTATCATATTTGTCAAGAAGGCTGCACACAGAACTAGGAAACTGATAAGCCAGTGACCATCTGTCTGCTGTTGACTTGAACACATGGGAAATTTACTTATGATTGATTTTTTTTTTCTCTTTTCCATTTCCAGGATTTATCCCAACTAAGGTTGGTATTGTGACCTTTCCAGAACTCTCCCTTTGCCTATAATGAGCACTGTCATGCTCAATTTGCCTCTGTTCACCAGACTCTCTTTTTCAGTGTGTCATCGAATGATCAGTACTGAATGACTTTTTGCAAATTGGGATATTGTGTGCAGAGATTCAGCATCCTTGAAAGGCAAACCAATTATGAGAGAGGAGTACTGTTTGAAGAGGATGTAGAATGAAGGTGTATTCTACAAGCTCCTTCAAAAAAGAAGCCAAGAAGATGCCAAGAAGAATGTTGGCTAAAAAAGTTGGTAAATCAATTGATAGAAAAGACAGCAAGATATTCAGTGCTGCTAAAAACAAAATGTTGTTAAAAAATATATTTAAGATTTAGGCTAAGTAGTTATTGAGAATATCTGTATCAAATATTAAATATTTTAAATTGGCTAGTTTTTCCTCACACCATTTCGTAAGGGCTGAAAATAACAAAACCCCACACTTTTTCTTCACTTCTGTTCTCATTGTTCTAGAGCATTTGGAGTAACTGGTAAAACATGAAACTAACGCAGTGCCTCCTTACCTATACGCAAATACAGCTTTCCACTTCAGTTTTGCTACTGCAGCTGCCAGACTTTCAGGGCATTGAGATGTACATATGGGTGAGAGACATCAGAGGAAGCGTATAGATGTACATATGGGTGAGAGACATCAGAGGAAGTGTATGACAAAGCTGTAATAGGCCATCAACAAAACAACAACATCAAGAATTCACAAAATAATATTTAGGGTTGCTTCAACTTGACAGTGGCTCTTCTAATCCCAGCACACCTGCCTCTCAATCAAACTTTTAGAAAATCCCATAAAATTGCCTGGTGTTGGAATCATTCTGAAATTTATCTTAGCGGTCCTATTCTCATACTGACATAAAGGACAGGGAGATGGTATAAAGTTAACAATAAATGAAAATACATTAACATTTAAAAAATTTTCAGCATAAAGTAGAACAACTCATCATGCCAGGTTTTATCTTAGCATTAGCTATGTCACTTTCTTGGCTCTAAGGTACTTATGCAAATAATACGTTCTAATTTTCAGTTGCATTTACAGGTACTGATTTTACACAATTTTACACAGTCTGACAGACTTAACTTCTTCCACACTGCATCTCTTAAATAATTTTGGTTTAGAGCCATTAAGAAAGAGTCAAAAAAAGGTCCATTTTTATGAAGTAGATTAACTCAGTTTCATGAAAAGTAATGGCGTGAGAGAATCTTCAGCTTTGCTAGTTGGGTTAAGTCAATTCAATTTCCTTTTAAGCCAGGGTACTTATTATTAGAAATGTTTTAGAATGGTATAATTTTGCTAGTGCAAAGTAGGGAAGTCAGAGGATGACATTAGCATTGAGACTGAAGAATGATTACCACAATTTAGAAATTAGAATTATAAATCATCTATGAATGACAGTCCTTTAATCTGGAGAAAAAGTAGTCTGTTCCCTTTAAAATGTGAATTAAAAGCTCACTACATCTGGTGCAAAACTTGTAAAAGCAGTTCTGACTGACTTCAGTAGGCTTTAGTTCAGATTTCATTATCTTACAAAGCTATAGTTTCCGTGGTTCTATATTGTATATTAAATGTTTTCATCACAAAATCCCATCTGCAGATCGCATTCATCCACTAATTGGACAGCATCTTGAAACTGGATTAGAAGAGTAACAAAAAGGCCAGCATTATAGTCTACTGGGTCAATCTTTGAGAAAGTCTTATAAGAAGTGTTTTATTTATAGAGTAACTTGATTCCATATGGCTTCATTTTTATGGAGCCCAAATTCACATGCATAATTTTCTGGGAAAAATAAAGCTCTTGAAAAGTAAGGCTCTGGTTCTAGTGAAATGACAAAAGCTGGAAAATGAGCAGTGGACTGAACATGTTTTACTAAGTTCAATGACTGCTTGAAGACAGGAATGTGTTTCATATGCCATAGATTACAGCCACTTTGTCACAGACAGAATCTATACTTTTAAAGGCTTTAAATGGATCTCCACCTGCACATATGATTACAGTTTTTCATTTGTATAGGTGTGTTAAATACCAAGTCAGAGAAAAGAAAGAAAGAATCAAGAAAGTAAAAAATAAAAACAACCTCAGCCCTTTGAAAAGAACAATAATTGTGTAACTGCTTTTCAATTTGAGTTGTTTTAAAATAGAAATATATTATCTCAAGTTGGAGACACTTTTTTTTTTTTTTTTCTTTTTTTTTTTCCCTGAGCCAGCTAAAGTTCTAAACTCAGAGGTGGAACGATTAGGAAATGTAGGGCCCAGCTCAATACTTGAAGTTAAGGGACTAGGCAACTACAAAATAGTTTTTAACTGTGGTCTCCCTCCTTTCACTGATGTGAAATTTCAGAGTTAACTTCTCAAAGCATGACATGGAAGACCTAGGTTCACTTCATTTCAGTTGAGATATTTTGAATTGTTATCTCTGAGACTGTTCTAGCATGAGACTAAAATCAACTTAAGGTCATAGTGTCTTTGCTGAAGATTAACAACTATTAAAAAAGGGAATTTGTCATTTGGGCTAAAAAAGAAAAAAAAAAAAAAAAAAGCTAGGTTTGTGTCCCTGTACCATGATTTGTTCTTCATTTCTTTAAAGTAAAGAACATCTTAATAGCTTCACAAAAGGTAAGTTCCTCTGCTTCTAGCATTACTGGTTTTTATTATCTTACCATATTTTGTCAGTACAGACTCTTATTCTGGTTCTAGACAAATTGTGTTAAGTATGTCACATTACAGCCACATACAACAATCTAAACCACACGTGAAATTACTTTTAAGTCAGGTATTTACAAGTGTTAGGAGTTCTGCATACATAAAACAGAGAGATACTTTGGAGCTCCATTGCTTAGCATACTTAGATAGTACTATTAATTCCAAGTAATAGTCTTCTCTTCATTTTGTATTTCTGCAGAAATGGCCGAACAGTATGCACCCTGCAGTAGTTCTTCTAACACACTCTCATTTCAATTGACTGAGACCCATATATACAAATTGATATATAATTCCCATAATCTGGGTGGAGATATTAAAAACATATGTCATCCATCGTCTTGTTGAGGCAAAGCCTGATCAGGTTTGAATCTTGAATGAAGTATGATTGTGTTAATTCGGTTATACTATTTAAAACCAATGTCCCTAGAAGAAAATATTATTTTTTTATGTATTTTAAAAGAATGCACATTTGTGCCTAGTCACTACCATAAATAAATTTTATACATAATATAAACCATCATTGTATTTTTAAAATCTCTTTCCCCTCATGCCCCAGTGGATGCAATAAACTTACTTGGCTATTACATCTCTATAAATGCCACTGTAACAAGTGGACTATAAAACATTGTATTTTAAGCAATATATTTTTTAAAAATACTGCTATACAGTAATTTACATTTTTAATATATTTTTCAAAAGGTCATAATTTGTAAATTTTTCAGGAAAATTCAGTGAACTCACTTTCAATATTTGTAACTCAGTCCTAAAAAAAAAAAAAAAAAAAAACAAAACAAAAAAACCCAACAAACTAAAGCCTTTAGTTTATATAATCCCCAGGGACACAATAGAATTACAGCTGTCTGAAATCTTGCATATTAACATTGAAAAGAGTAAAAATATACTATTCAATATTAGTTTTAATATTTTTTATGGAGAAGGGAAACAAACTGACTTTTTTGCTTGTGCTATTTACTGTGAGTCTTTTTTCTGTGATGGCTAGGCCTAAAATTGAGAAGACAATCAACATGTATAGTATCTTAAGAACACTGAACCTTAAAACCTGAACAAATTTTAAACAGCAGTCATGTTGTGCAATAGATCCTGAAGAATTCTGGGTTGTTAGTTTGTTGTGGGTTTGTTTGTTTGTTTGTTTGTTTCTGAGAGATATGTAATCCTGAAGTTTGCAAACTTCTATGTGAAATAATGTATTTTCCAATAAATATGTTTTATTAAGATGCTGAATTTTAAAATCAGAAATGCTCATGCTTTGATTAGTGTATTCTTGTTGGACTATGCTTCCCTTCCCCCTTCCCTTCCTGATAGTTTGTGGGAAAGGGAAAATAAAATTCCAAATTTTTTAATGAAATCAGAACACTGTGTTTACTTATAGTAGTAGCAGATCATAGTAGTAGCAGTCATGTCTTCTTATTTAGAGAGTCAAACTATCAATGATGCTAATATGTTCGACCAGTTAAAACTAGTCTCCTCCCCTCCAAATTCTTTTTGAACATCAGTGTCCAAATAACTTTTCATTTTGTAATTCTCAGAGATGACCACCAATCTTTAGCATACATTTCTGGACTTTTATTTTTCTGTTTAACATTACTGGCTAAGGTTTCCAGTTTAAGTTTGCAATTAGTATTGGAATTACTTTTATGTATTATTAGGAATTGTAGGAGTCTTAAACGTTAATATGAAGAATACTTGGAAGGAAATACTTAACATTATTAGTATTATAACTTTTATGACACTTTGTAGAACTCGGATAGACATTCCTTCACACATATATATTTGTCATGTGTCAGAAGTGGGTTTGTGTTTCAGTTTCATATTTAATGGAATACCTAAATTAAAGAGGAATTAATCAAATTACTTCTGGAACTGATACATCTCTTACTCTCTTTAATATTCTCACACTGATGCTACATCCTCTCAGGCCTTCATTGGAATATGTGATTTTCTTGTATCTCTTATTTTTACATGCTTCTGCTTTGACGTTTCCTTGCTATAAAATGACTTCTTCCTTCTGATCATCAGTTACAGTGTTCTGAGAGGGCTAAAATGAAATAATAAGTCTAAGGTATCAAATTCTTCTTTGCTGGTCTTGCTTAAGAAAAATTGGTTAGGCCATTTTTATCTTCTTTGTTGCAGTCAGAGGATTCTGAAATTCCATTGTAGAATTAGCTTCCAAGAAAATGCAATCTTTTATCTAGATGTTATTTTTATGTTTATGTCTGAAACTTTTCTAGCTTGAGTGATGTAACTTAAGAGACTAAATAAAGTTTCAACTTTTAAAATTAACTTTTGTGTCAATATATCTCTGAATTTATCTAATTCTGAGAAGAAAAATGTAGCTATTTATAATGACGATAGTAAAGAAAAGAACTAAAAGTTTTAACCAGTTCTTTTTTACAGAAAACAAAACAAAACAAACAAAAAAAAAATCCAAAACAAAACACAAAAGGAAGAATTAGGAGGTTTTATGAATATACAACATTTCCTTACACTACGACATCTATTAATTTATGTATATTTTACCACTGCTTCTTAGAAAAAAGGACTGAAGAAATGTATTCTCTATTTAACATCAAAAAATCTGAAGTTTAAAAACCATATTAGTTTAGATGGACATAAAATAAAAGAGATGCAGAAGAATGGTTGTCGTATGCTTACACATATTGCTTATGTATTCTAAGTTCTTGGTTCACACTAATGTTTTTCAATGAACCTCAGAAACAAATTCCATTCAAGGGCATTATTTGTCCTAATCAGTAGTGAAAGTGAAAGCAAGAAAATGAGACTGGACTCCAACAAGAGAGAAAAATCACCCATACTTGGCCTCAGTTTTCACAGAGAAATTGTTGCTGTAATCATGTTGTAGTTTTTCTTGCATTTACACTTCTTTTTAATACAAACATGTTTTTCTGAATAGCAAGTGTAATCACATCATGTTTTCTAACAAGAAAATAATCAATGGCTCAGATTCTTTTTACATTCTAGAGGAAGAAATCACAGTTTTACATTGAATCAAGTCAGGTCCATGCTGTCAATCCATAACAGCATTGGATTTAAAGTTATATATTGTTTGATAGTATGCTGTAATTGTTCGACATGCTTTTCTATGATACTATATTCTCCTAACTCATAAAGCTGAGTTACGTTTTCTGCATTTTCATTTAACCTCATCTCTATATATTAATTTGATTATGAAATCTGAAGGTGAAAAAAAGGATATTTGATCTGTTCATGTGATAATAAAGTCCCTTTCTAGTCTTCTCAGCGTCAGACTAACAGAGTACTTCCAATTCTTATATATCCCTTTTCTTTTAGCCTATTATCTGATGCCCTCAGACTTCCATGTTTAACAACTTTTCTTCTAGTCTTGTTATTTTGGTTCTCCACGCTCTGGCATATAATTTATATTTTGAGTACATGATAGATGTTGCCACAGGAAATCTTTTTTTTTTTTTTTTTTTAATAGACACAAATGACTCTTTATAGAACTATCCCTGATAAATCTGTGTGATTATGGCAATTAATATTTTATTAACCATCTGATGATCAGTTAAGAATACAGACATTCTTACCTTGAAGACTATTTCTTCTTCCCTCTAGGAAGCCTCTTCCAGTGTTTGGCCACCCTGTCCATAAAGAAATGTTTCCTAAAGTTAAGTCTGAACATCCTCTGATGCAGTTTTCAACTATTCCCACACATACTATCATTGGATACCAGGGAGAAGAGATCACCACCTCTAGTGGACTTTCATATACTGACACATGATGATGACTTCTTTCTGTATATTTTGTGTTTTCCTGTAGTACACATTTAGCCATAGTGCACTGCCATCATCATTTCCTTTTTGTAATATACATGTGGGGGGTTTTGATGGGTCTTTTGGAGATGACATAGGTGTAAGAAGATGAAACATAGAAAAGTAGTAATTTATAAAATTATTAATAAAAGAAAAGTGACAAAATGGTACCAGGTAGGGAAATAATTCTTTAAAACTGTTTTGGAATTGCTGTTGTTGATTGTTCTAGCAATCATTTACTTCTTTTCCTACTGAATACTTGTGATCATTTACAAAATAATGTATCATAATAGCTGGCCCATTTATCTGTTTCCTAGGAAGGATTTGTTGCATTGACTTCACACTTTTTTCCTGGCTTCAGCATTCAAGAATAAATTGCACTAAGGTACACAGGAACTGTAGGAAGAACCTAGAAAAACATGGGGCTAAAAATACCCTCAAAAAACCAACCAATTTTTTAAATCACAGTAGATTATATTATTTATGCATATAATACTCCGGAGGTTTGAACACATTCGGCAGCCAAGACACCATGTGGCCGGCCCTTCACCTCACCCTCCCCCCTCTGGTAAGATAGGGGAGGGACAAAAGAAGATAATTCATGGGTTGAATAAAAAGAAATAATTTACTAAATATAACAAGAGAACAACAGTAGCGAGTTAAAAAAGAAAATGGGTTACCGAGTGGGGCGACCGCCTCCCACAGCAACAAAACTGACTACAAATAGACGGCTTGCATGTAAGCCCCCAGCAAAAAGCCGAGCGAGAGCGCCCCACCCACCTGGGCATGACATCACATGGTATGAAATATTCCAATCAAAATTAACTCCATCCTGGTAGAAACAAGGACAGACTCCACCCCTTATTCCACAACATTGACGTTATGCTCAGGTTTCTAAACACATCCTAAGGAATCACCACCCCCTCGGGTTTTTTTGGGGGTTTGTTTGGTTTTGTTTTGTTTTTCCCCAGGTTTCAAAGTTATCATTTCCTTAGTCTGTGGACTTCCACAACGTTTGCTGAGTTCATTTGGTCCATACCTTTGGGTTTCATCTGTTATGACAGTCTATAAGGCTGAGGAATGAGGTGGAGTTGGCTCAGTTGATGGATCAGGAGGCTTTGGATGTGGCAAGGAGATGTTGCAAGGGACTAAATGCAATAACAGGGTTATTTGAGAGTCCAGTTTATTGGCTATTCTCACTTAAAATCAAATCTCCCTGAGGCACACATTGGAAGTCTCCATCCTTCTGCATTACCCACAAGTGCACCCAGGTCCTTCGCAAAAGTAATCCCACACATGGGTTTACCTTTACCCAATGCAGGAGTAACCCAGACGGCCTTCCCCAACATACTCGTAATGTGCACTACAGGGGCTTTATCCCCATCCACATTATGTAGGAGGCTTGATTAAGCAGGGTCAGCTTGCTTGGCAGATGCTCTGGTATTGACTAACCAGGTGGCTTCTGGTAAATGCATGTCCCAGTGTTTGAAAGTTCCAGCACCCATTGCTCTCTGTGTAGTTTTGAGCAGTTCAATTCATCACTCAATTTTTCCAGAGGCTGGTGCATGGTGGGGAATATGATATATCGACTCAATGCCATATTCTTTGGTCCAGACGTCTATGAGGTTGTTTCGGAAATGTGTCCCATTATCTGACTCAATCCTTTCTGGTGTGCCATGCCTCCATAAAACTTTCTCTTCAAGGCCTAAAATCGTGTTCTGGGCAGTGGCATGGGACACGGCATAAGTTTCCAACCAACCAGTGGCTGCTTCCACCTTTGTAAGCACATAGTGTTTGCCTTGTTGAGTTTGTGGGAATGTGATGTAATCAGTCTGACAGGCCTCCCCATATTCATACTTTGACCATCATCCTCCATACCAAATGGACTTTAACCATTTGACTTGCTTGATCATAGCACGTGTCTCACATTCATGAATTACCTGTGCAATGACATCCATGGTTAAGTCCTCCCCTAGGTCACAAGCCCATCTGTATGTTGCATCTCTTCCCTGATGGCCTGAGGATTCATGGGCCCAGGGAGCCAGAAATTGTTCACCCTTATGTTGACAGTCCAGATCTACTTGAGACACCTTGATCTTGGCAGCCTGATCTGCCTGTTGGTTGTTCTGATGCTATTCAGTGTCCCAGCTCTTGGGTACATGAGTGTCTACCTGGCGTACTTTCACAACCAGATTCTCTACCCGAGTAGCAATATTTTGCCATAATTCAGCAGCCCAGATGGGTTTGCATCTGCGCTGCCAGTTTTTCTGTTTCCAGTGCTGTAATGACCCCCACAGCACATTTGCCACCATCCATGAGTCAATACAGAGGTAGAGCACCGGCCACTTTTCTCACTCAGTGATATCCAAGGCCAGCTGGATGGCTTTCACCTCTGTGAACTGACTTGATGCACCTTCTCCTTCAGCAGCTTCAGACACCCGTGTTGTGGGGCTCCATACAGCTGCTTTCTACCTTCGATGTTTTCCCACAAGGCGACAGGACCCATCGCTACACAGGGCATATCGTTTCTCATTATCCGGTAGTTTATCATATGGTGGGGCCTCTTCAGCACGTGCTACCTTCTTCTCTCTCACCATTCCAAAATCTTTATTTTCTGGCCAATTTGTGATCACTTCCAATATTCCTGGACATCTGAGGGTCCCTATTTGAGCCCATTTTGTGATTAATGCGACCCATTTACTCCACATGGCATCAGCTGCATGGTGTGTAGAGGGGACATTCCCTTTGAACATCCAGCCCAGCACTGGCAGTTGGGGAACCAGGAGGAGCTGTGCTTCAGTCCCGATCACCCCTGAAGCAGCTCAAACCCCTTCGTAGCCATCCTCAGATCCTCTCTATCCCCAACTCCAGAACCTCAGAGGTTGACTCTGAGTCTCCCCTGGTGGTCTCTGCCAGAGACTCCACGTAGGGCCATTCTTCCCGGCTGCAGTGTAGAGCACATTTTAAAAATCTTTCCCTGTCTGAACTAGCCTGAGGGCTACTGCATGAGCTATTTTCTACTTAATTTGTTCAGAAGCCTGTTGCTGCTCCGGGTCCCATACAAAATCATTCTTTTTCCAAGTCACTTGATAAAGAGGGCTGACAATCTGACTGTAATTTGGAATGTTCCATCTCCAGAAACCCACAACACCCAAGAAAGTTTGCATTTCCTTTCTGTTAGTTGGTGGGGACATAGCTGCTATTTTATTAATCACCTCTATTGGAATCTGTCAATGTCCATCTTGCCATTTTACTCCTAAAAACTGGAGCTCTTGTGCAGGTCCCTTGACTTTACTACACTTTATGGCAAAAACGGCTCTCAGAAGGATTTGGATTATTGTCTTATCTTTCCCCAAAACTTCTTCTGCTGTATTAACCCATATAATGATATCATCAATGTATTGAAAATGTTCTGAGACTTCACTCTGTTCCAGTGCAGTCTGGGTCAGACCATGGCAAATGGTGGGGCTGTGTTTCCACCCCTGGGACAGTCAATTCCAGGTGTGTTGGGCACACCTCCAGGTAAAAGCAAACTGTGGTCTGCATTCTGCTGCCACAGGGATGGAGAAAAACACGTTGACAATATCAGTCATGGCATACCACTTGGCCACCTTCGACTCCAGTTCATATTGCAAATCCAACATGTCAGGCATGGCAGCACTCAGTGGTGGCGTGACTTCATTCAGGACACGATAGTCCACTGTCAATCTCCACTCTGCATTGGAGTTCTGCATTGGCCTTACGGGGCTGTTAAAAGGGGAGTGCGTCTTGCTGATGACTCCTTGGTTTATGGATAGGATTTACAGCATGTCAATTGGTTTGATATTGCCATCGGTGCACAGTTGTAGTGGCAGTTGGCACTCAACAATCCCACAACAGAAGGATCCTCTGATAGACCAGGTAACACAGACAGATGTTTAATTCCTTCTGTTTCCAAAGCAGCTATAGCAACAGCCCACCGATATCTTTTTGGGTCCTTAATATACCCTCTCCTGGGATAATCTATGCCAAGAATGCAGGTAGCATCTGGGCCAGTCACAGTGGAGTGTTTTTCCCACTCTTTTCCACATAGGCTCAACTCGGCCCCCAACACAGTGAGCTGTTGAGACTCCCCTGTCACTCCTGAAATACAAATGGGTTCTGATCTTTAAAATTTGATGGCATTAGGGTGTATTGAGTACCAGTGTCCACTAGAGCCTTATACTGCTGGGAATCAGATGTGCCAGACCATCGAATCCACACGGTCCAGTGAACTCGGCTGTCCCTGTCCTCCGCCTGGCTGGAGGCAGGGCCCCTCTGATGTTGGTCATAATACTTGCTAACAACAAATGGGTTAGTGTGGTGTGCATGGGTTTCAGCCTCATCTTGATTACTGGAAACCAGAGCAGCATTTCTCCTGAAAGGACGATGTTTTGTACTTCTTTCTTCCAGCTCACATATCTGCTTTTCTAGGAGGTAAGTAGGTTTTTCCATCTCATTTTTTCTTGTCTTCTCCATGATCACTCAGGCAATGCCACAGCTTCCCTGATGGTGTGTACCGGTTCTCTCAAGTAGGGAAACAATTGCTCCTAATAGTTGAGATTCTGGTCCATGCAGATGGGGAGTAACACATGTTCTCCCTAAGTTGCTGGACATCTTGAGATAATTGTTTCACAGCCGCAATGGTGGGGGAAGAGACACTTTCTTCATATTGTTGTAGTCTGCGAACCAGTTCATTCACTGTTGGTCTCTCTTCATCTGTCTAGTCCATTACTGCTAATGCAGTGGTATATGATGGGGATGTGCTCCATACAAATGTCCTCCACATGGGTGGGATGCATTGGACCTCATCTGGATCTGTGGGTAGCTGTGCATTATCTGGGTCATAGTAAACTACCTCCTGCACAGGAAGCTCCCTCCATAGTGATCCACTTGATTGTTCAACATGTCAAGTCATCCTTGAAGGGATACCTCTCCCTCACACTTGACAGAATTCACTTCCAAAGATTGAGATTTTGTGTCTCCTTTCCAATGGCTTTGCCAATGCCCCCTTCCCTAGACAGGGATCCCAGCTGCCTTGCCTCCTGCCCTCTAGTTTCATGCTACTGGCCCTGCTATCCCAACACCTCAGCAGCCATGTAATGAGTTGCTCAGCTGGCTGGCCAAAAACCAGATCCATTCTCTGACATGCAGTATCGCATCATCTCTGCAGAGCAACCAGAGAAGTGTTCTGTGATACAAACTTCTTAAGGAGACACAGCACATCCTTGTACTCAGAAGACGCTTGAGGACTGTGAACTAGTCTATATTGCTTCTGTTTCCCTTGAAAAGGAGAAGTACACTGCTACTACTGCTGAGAAAACAGTGGATTATATCCAGGATAAAAGCCGGTACTCCTCAGAGTACCCATTGCTTAACAAGAGTATTTGTCCAGCATTATACAAACTGTATGTCATGTATTTCCTGCACCTATTACTAAGCTTATGTTCAGCAAGGTGGCTATTGTCAATTCCAGACAGTGCATGTGTTCAGTTGTCTTTGGATCTCAAATCACAAAACATGGTAGCAGGTAGGAAACTATCAGGAGGCACTTATGAAAAGGTCATACCCCAATTTTACTCTTTGTTATACAGAACATTATCTCCTTTTTCTGTTGTGTATTTCTAAGACCAATCATTTTCAAAGACTTACACAGAATCGAACATGTCTTTCAACACTAACAGATATTAAATCTCTAGAGAACTATCTCACAGTCCACTTTAAATTTTATAACAATTCATAACTGCAAATAAGATTTGGAAACATGAGGTTGAATTATCCATTACTGAATAAGGACCTTATACTTTCAATGTTGTCAAGCATAGAGTAAGGAGAAAGAATCAGACCCTTAAATAAAATTTGAAAAATACTGTCAAATTATTTTATATCAGTTTTGAAACCAAGCTTACAGTAAGAAACAACATTTAAGTCTGAATGTGTGTTCCAAAGAGAGGAAACATAACAAATGCAGTAACCTGCAAATTTTCCAAATGTAAGAATAATTCTGCTTTATAAAGTCTGCTGAAGAAGGAAAAAAAAAAATACCCATTCCAAGCAGATTCTTAAATAGTCTCTAAAAGCTTTAATTGTCTCTTATGAAAATTACTCAGCAAGAACAGTAAATTTTCAAAGAATTCTCATACCGGTTCTGATGTCTAAAAAAGTACAGGAGGAGCTTAATCTTCAGAATGCTTTTTGTTCGTGGATTAATGTATAATAAAATGAAATATCAGTTACAATGAACTGATTTCTGTCCAAGACACAGTTTATATCTTCTCAAACTATCCAATAAAAGGATGTTTCCCAAGTTCCTGTGCTATCTAACGCAAGTTATACAAATTGTCTTTCAGAGGAAATAAATCCCACCTTAAGAATTCTATAACTCTTGACTTTTTCGAGGATATAGGTCTGGAGCAAACCCCCCACACTATGCCTAGGCTTAAATCATTCACTTCACTGAGTGATGAAAACCTCACTTCTGAGTGAAAAACCAAAAGACTGGTTTACCACATAAAGAATGGCATGGAGATTAAGCCTCTTCTGTATGGTGTGGGTTCTCTAATATATAGGAAAAATCTAATTAAGTAATAGTACTGTCCCTGCTGAAAACTTCTGTGAGAGATTAGTTTAAAATGTTTGAATTTTAACATGTCCATGACTAGACATCTGCCATCTTATTAAATTTGCCTTGTATGTGCCTGCATGTAATTAAAGTCTGGATTTAAAACAAATTAAATAAATGTGACCAATAGCTTTTAAATTAAAGTTGCATGTTCAGTAACTTCAAATGTTAATTCACTGTTCTTGGTGACAAGAGGAGTGGGAGTCAATGTTTTCTCATTCCGCATCTTCATCTTATAACTATATAATTTAGCCTGCTTTTATAAAAAGATACAGGGAAATGCATAGTTATAATTTTCCCCCTTGATTGCAACAGATACAGTCTAGAAATAGGATTAATTTGAACTACAAAATCACAGAATCAAGGTTGGAAAAGACCTTGAAGATCATCTAGTCCAATCTTAACCTAACACTGACAGTTCCCAACTACACCATATCCCTCAGTGCTATGTCAGAGAATCACAGAATCATCTAGGTTGGAAAGGACCCTGGAGATCACCTAGTCCAACCGTTCGCCTAGCACAGTTCCCACCTACAGCATATCCTTAAGCTCCAAATCAACCCTACACTTGAACACCTCCAGGGATGGGGATTCCACCACTTCCCTGGGTAGCCCATTCCAATATCTAACAACCCCTTCTATAAAGAAATGCTTCCAAATATCTAGTCTGAACTTTCCCTGGTGCAACTTGAGGCCATTCGCTCTTGCCCTGTCACTTTCTACTAGGCTAAAGAGGCTTAAACTCAGCTCTCTGCAGCTTCCTTTCAGGTAGTTGTAGAGGGTGATAAGATCTCCCTTCAGCCTGCTCTTCTCCAGACTAAACAATCCCAGTTCCCTCAGCCGCTCCTCATAGGACATGTGTTCAAGACCCTTGACCAGCTTTGTAGACCTTCTCTGGACATGTTTGAGTAACTCTATGTCCTTTTTGTAGTGAGGGGCCCAAAACTGAACACAGGAATCGAGGTGCGGCCTCACCAGTGCCGAGGACAGGGGTAAGATCCCTTCCCTGTCCCTGCTGGCCACGCTATTGCCGACACAATCCAGGATGCCATTGGCCTTCTTGGCCACCTGGGCACACTGCTGGCTCCTGTTCAGCCGGCTGTCAATCAACCCCCCCAGGTCCCTCTCTGACTGGCAGCTCTCCAGCCACTCCTCCACAAGCCTGTAGCGCTGCTGGGGGTTGTTGTGGTCCAAGTGCAGCCCCCGGCATTTGGCCTTATGGAAACTCCTCCAGTTGGCCTCAGCCCATGGCTCCAGCCTGTCCAGGTCTCTCTGCAGAGCCTCCCTACCCTCGAGCAGATCAACACACCCACCCAACTTGGGGTCATCTGCAAACTGACTGAGGGTGCACTCGATCCCCTCATCTAGGTCATCAATAAAGATGTTAAACAGGAGTGGCCCCAAAACTGAGCCCTGGGGGACACCACTCGTGACCGGCCACCAGCTGGATTTAACTCTGTTCACCACAACTCTCTGGGCCCGGTTGTCCAGCCAGTTTTTTACACAGCAAAGTGTGTGATTGTCCAAACCTTGAGCAGTCATTTTTGCCAGGAGAATGCTGTGGGAAATGGTGTCAAAGGCCCTGCTAAAGTCAAGGTAAATTACATCCACAGCCTGTCCCTCATCCAATAAGCAGGTCGCTCTGTCATAGAAGGAGATCAGAGTTTTCAAGCAGGACCTGCCTTTCATAAACCCATGCTGACTGGGCCTGACCATATGTTTGTCCCTCATGTGTTGTATGATGGTACTCAGGATGAGATGCTCCATCAGCTTCTCGGTCACTGAAGTCAAGCTGACAGGCCTGTAATTTCCTGGATCATCCTTCCGACCCTTCTTATAGATGGGTGTCACATTGATCAATTTCCAAACAGTTGGGACCTCCCCAGTCAGCCAGGACTGCTGCTAAATGATAGAAAGTGGCCTGGTGAGCACCCCATCCAGCTCCTTCAACACTCTGAGGTGTATCCCATCTGGTCCCATAGACTTGTGTATGTCTATGTGATGCAGTAGGTCACTGACTGTCTCCTGGATTGCTGGGGGGTTGTTCCCCCAGTCTCTGTATTCTGGCTGAGGAGGCTGGATTTCATCAATACAGCTAACCTTGCTATTAAATCTGAGGCAAAGAAGGCATTAAGCACCTCAGCCTTCTCCTTGTCGCTTGTTACCTAATTTCCTCCTGCATCTAGCAGGGGATAGAGACTCTCCCTGGACTTTCTTTTGCTATTGAAATACTTATAGAAACATTTCTTGTTACCCTTGATTGCAGAGGCCAAATTAATTTCCAGTTGGGCTTTAGCCCTCCTGATTTCCACCCTGAATAGACTCACAGCCTCTCTGTAATCATTGTGTGTGGCTAGCTCCTTCTTCCAAAGTCTGTAAACTCTCCTTTTCTCCCTGAGTTGCAGCCAAAGCTCCCTGTTTAGCCAGGATGTTCTTCTCTGCTGAAAGCTTCTCTTAGAGCACCTGGGGACCACCTGCTCCTGAGACATTAACCCTTCCTTCCTAAAGAGCTCCCAGCCTTCCTGGGCCCCTATACCCTTCAGGAGACTCTTCCAGGGGATACTTTCAAGAAGGTGCCTAAAAAGACAAAGTCAGCCCTTCTGAAGTCCATGATGTCAGTCCTGCTTAGCTCTCTCCTGACCTCTCTAAGAATAGAGAACTCTATTATTTCATGTTTGCTGTGCCTTAGTTGGCCTCCAACTTCCACATTGTCCACCAGTCCTTCTCTGTTCACAAAGAGGGATCCAGTAGGGTACCTTCTCTCTTTGGTTTACTCACCACTTGCGTCAGGAAGTTGTCAACCTGACTCTTAAACACCTCCAGGGATGGGGACTCCACATCCTTCCTGGGCAGTCCATTCCAATGCCTAACAATCTGTTCTGTAAAGAAATGCTTCCTAATATCCAGGCTAAACCTTCCCTAGTACAACTTGAAGTCATTATCTCTTGTCCTATCATTTATTACTTCATTAAAGAGACTCATCCACAGCTCTCTGCAACCTCCTTTCAGGTAGCTGTAAAGGGTGATGAGGTCTCCCCTCAACCTCCTCCAGACTAAACAACCCCAGTTCCCTCAGCCACTCCTTGTAAGACCTGTGCTTGAGACCCTTTACCAGCTTTGTTGCCATCCTTTAGACCCATCCAAGCCACGAGCAGCCAGTTTTGCCAGGAGAATGTTGTGCGAAACGGTGTCAAAGTCCTTGCTATAGTCAAGGTAAATTACATCCAAAGCCTTTCCCTCATCCAATAAGCAGGTCACCCTCTCGTAGAAGGAGATCTGGTTTGTCAAGCAGGACCTGCTTTTCATAAACCCATGCTGACTGGGCCTGAGCATCTGGTTGTCCCACATGTGTTGTGTGATGGTACTCAGGATGAGCTGCTCCATCAGTTTCCCAGGCACCAAAATCAAACTGACAGGCCTGTAATTTCCCAGATCATCCTTCTGACCCTTATTATATATGGGCATCACAATGGCCAATTCCCAATCTGTCGGGACCTCCCCGGTCAGCCAGGACTGCTGGTAAATGATGGGAAGCGGCTTGGTGAGCACTCGAGCCAGCTCCTTCAGCACTTTCGGTGTATCCCATCCGGTCCCATGGACTTGTGTGTGTCCGTGTGATGCAGTACATCACTATCTCCTCCTGTATTGTGGGATGGTCATTCACCCAGTCTCTGTCTTCTGGCTGAGTAGGCTGGATTCCCTCAAAACAACTAGTGTTGTTATAAAAGACTGAAGCAAATAAGTCATCAAGCACCTCAGCCTTCTCCTCATCACTCATTACCATGTTTCTTCCTGCATCTAGCAGGGGATGGAGACTCTCCCTGGTCTTTCTTTTCTGTTGACATAGAAACATTTCTTATTATCCTTGATTGCTGAAGCCAGATTAATTTCCAGCTTAGCTTTAGATGTCCTGATTTACACATTGAATAGACTCATAGCCTCTTTGTAATCATTGTTAGTCTCTAGCCCCTTCTTCCAAAAGTTGTAAATTCTCATTTTCTTCCTGAATTGCAGCTAAAGCTCCCTGTTTAGCCACGGTGATCTTCTCTGGCACTGTCTTCTCTTACAGCACCTGGCGACAGCCTGCTCCTGTGCCTTTAAGACTTCCTTCTTAAAGAATGTCCAGCCTGCCCAGACCCCTATACCCTTCAGGATTATCTCCCAAGGGATTCTGTCAAGCAGGTGCCTAAACAAGGCAAAGTCAGCACTTTGGAAGTGCAGAATGGCATTTCTGCTGCCCCCTCTCCTGGCCTCTCTAAGAATAGAGAACTCCATAATTTCATGACCACTGTGCCCCAGTTGGCCTCCAACAGCCACATCATCCACCAGTCCTTCTCTGTTCACAAAGAGGAGTTCCAGCAGGGCACCTTCTCTGGTCGGTTCACTCACCAGGTCTGTCAGGAAATTATCTTCCACACTTTCCCGGAATCTCCGGGACTGGTCCCGCTCTGCTTTGTTGTATTTCCAGCAGATGTCTGGGAAGTTAAATTCTCCCACAAGAACAAAGGCAAGTGATTTATTCTAAGTGCCTATATAATATTTCATTTACTTCTCTGTCCTCACTGGGAGTCCTATAGTAGACTCCCACTACAACATCTGCCCTGTTGGCCTTCCCCCTGATTCTAACAATAAGACACTCCACCCTGTCTTCACTACACCTGTGCTTGAAGCAATCGTAACAGTTCCTAACATACAGCTCCACCCTCCCACCTCTCCTTCCTTGACTATCCCATCTAAAGTTCTTGTAGCCATCGACTACATAATTATCATGTGATATGATGTTTTATTAAATATTTTATTAATATTTAGATTGATGTTTTAATGAAGTTGAGATTGGGATGCATAAATAGATGATACTCAGTTTAGTTAATTATATTAGGTATCTTTATAGTGACAATATATCCTTCCATTTTTACAGTACATGGCTATTCTAGAAAGTACATTCATGTGTGATGATTTGATAGCAGATTGTTTTTTTCAGAGTACCTGATCAGTTACCTCTCTGGGCATTTTGCAAAGGGAAACAAACAAATTATTTAAAAATACAAAACAAAACAAAAAAGCAGAAATGAGGCCAAAGAGCCTATACTGTTGCTGAAGTGAATAACTCTGAGATTAACTACACATAGCACATAACACATTGGATGCCTAACATCTTTGGGGATAGCTTAATCTCAACCCATCCCCATAGCATACAGTTTTATAGGAATTTAAGACCTACAAAAATTAAAGAACATTATGTCTCTGCAGCAATAGAAATATTGGCAACAGTGTATGTGCATGCCACATTAGTGGGGAGATGAATAACCGTATATTCCAGCTCTAACATAGGTTACTGAACTCATGTATTTGAGAAGTATTGGATTCTGGACTATGTGCTAATGTTATGGGGGACAGATTCCTGTTCTCTTTTTTAATAAAATGTATACTCTCATACCTGCTTACAAATAGTAGGCTGTAAAATTAAAAACTTTAATTATTGAAATGAATTCAACACTCGGAACTGACTGGGAATTACATAGTACTATGACACAGAAATGTAAATTACAAGAAAGTAACTGTCATTCTTGTGATTCTAAACAGTTTACGTGTGATACAAGTACCAAAATAAGCTTCATTAAGCTACTTACACTTAAAAGGATTCGGGCACCTGACAATGTGTAGAGACGTAAGTAAGTAACAGCAGTGCTTTCTTGGAAAACAACATCTATGCTCCAGCACAGGGGGAGACTTGAGGGAAATTTTCAGTCCATTTCTACTATTTGGCTGCTGAAAACCTCTTGAGGCTGGGATCATGCAAAAGATCATTCGATGTGAAAAAGTGTAGTTCTGTGGACAGGCATTGGCACTCCACACCCACAGCTAATCTCTGTCTTCTGCCATTGCAAGTGTGTCAAGAAAGCTTTGCTACATGAAAAAATCACCAGGAATCTTTCCTAGATCTTCTAAGCTCTTTCTTACAGAGATTTAGATTTTCATGGCTATACTATGTAGGTAAATTGTAGATTTCAGCAATATCCTGGAATTCTGGGTGACACTAGATCCTACAATTCATGTACAGAATGAGCTTAATCAATGACATTACTCATGAGAGTCATGTCATGTATACTCTATCAAAATTTTACATATGCTTATCATCAAAGAAGAGGTTCTTGGTAATGTTTACAAACTAAAGTTATAAGAAAATGAAATATATACACTGTAAGTGGTTGCCAATATATGTAGCAGAGTCCTGTGAATTTCTTAGGATGTCATTTATCAGAGAAGAGTACATACAAGGAAAAAGATATGCAAATGTCTCACTGTGGGATGTCTCCCTAGTTTTATATATATAGTTTCATTAAGGAGATTTGATGTGACTTTTCACATTTTTGTGTGATGAATAAAGGAAAGTTGTACATTCAATTCCTTGTCTGTTTATTCTCTCCCATCACATCTTGTCAGCTCATAAGTCCTTATGGAGAACATTTGCACAGAAGTCAGAAACCATGGATTTCTGCGTGATCTTCTTGTGTCTCCTCCAGTCTTTGTGCAGTGGTCTTCATGCAAAGTTCCTGCAAACACGATATGTACCATAGTTTTACCTAATAAAAACTTAAATTGAAGAAAAGCAGGTGAAACAACATATTTTATAGCAATGCAACTTTTATTATTAGTCTGCATATTTTAGAACTGTCATTACTTCCAGAGAACAAAGTATAACAGAAGAAAAACAATGTGGGAGAATAGCACTTTGAGAGAAGCTTCAGATACATTACAGATTCAGATCTCTTACCTATATTACAATACAGTTAAATGGCTATTCATGCTTGTACAAATCTGAAGATATTTCTACACTCTCAGTTTTAGTTTATCTTCACATGCTCAAGTAGAATTCTGGTGCACTGCATCAGTTATGTTATTTCTGCTCTTTACCTCTGGTATCACTCATTATTTAGACATTTTACACACCTTAGTAAAACATCTAGTAAAACATCATGGCCTGGATGAGCAAACAGTCTGCTGAATCAAGCACTGGCTGGATGGACGGTCCCAGAGAGTGGTGGTCAATGGAGATAAATCCAGCTGGTGGCCGGTCACAAGTGGTGTTCCTCAGGGCTCGGTGTTGGGACCATTTCTGTTTAATATCTTTATTGATGATCTTGATAAGGACATAGAGTGTGTCATCATTAAATTTGCAGATGACACCAAGTTAAGCAGGACTATCAATCTCCATGAGGACAGGGAGGTTCTACAGAGAGACTTGGATAGATTGGATCTGTGGGCCAATGTTAATGGGATGAGCTTCAACAAGGCCAAGTGTCTGGTCCTGCACTTGGACCACAACAACCCCCCTGCATGGCTACAGGCTTGGGCAGGTGTGGCTGGAGAGCTGTCTGGGAGAGAAGGATCTGGGGGTTTGAATTGACAAGCAGCTGAACATGAGCCAGCAGTGTGCCCAGGTGGCCAAGAAAGCCAACGGCATCCTGGCTTGTATTAGAAATAGTGTGATCAGCAGAAGTAAGGAGGTGATAGTCCCCCTGTACTTGGCACTGGTGAGGCCACACCTGGAGTATTGTGTCCAGTTTTGGGCACCTCAATACGAGAGAGATATTGAGGTGCTGGAGCGAGTGCGGAGGAGGGCAACAAAGCTCGTGAAGGGCCTGGAGAATAAATCCTATGAGGAGCGATTGAAGGAGCTGGGACTGTTTAGTTTGAGGAAGAGAAGGCTGAGGGGAGACCTCATCACTCTCTACAGCTACCTGAAAAGACATTGTAGAGAGGTTGGTGCTGGTCTCTTCTCACAGGTAATTAGTGACAGAACAAAGGGGAATGGCTTTAAACTGCAACAGGGAAGGTTCAGACTGGACATTAGGGAAAAAAAATTTCACAGCAAGATTGGTCAGACAGTGGAATTGGCTGTCCAGGGAGGTGGTGAAGTCACCATCACTGGATGTGTTTAAGGGTCGTTTAGATGAGATGCTGGGGGATATGGTGTAGGGGAGAACTTTGTAGAGTGGGGCTGATGGTTGGATTCAATGATCCCAAGGTCTTTTCCAACCTGAATGATTCTGTGATTCTGTGATTTTGTAGGTTTACAGATATCTTACTGCTGGTTCTCAGTCCCATACACACTGATCTCCATAGAAATGTCAGAGGCAGTTCTTCATTTTATTTAATAGTGGATAGATAAATGGACAGATGTGTTATACTAAGTCACATATTCAAAAATGGTAAATCATATTCAGTCAAGCAAGTGAGGAATTATTCACAGTATTATCTGGCTGTAAACAAGATAGGTTTTTTTCTACATTCAGAAGTGTTACTACCACAATTATGAATGGTAGGAGTGAGAGTGGAAAGATCATCCAACTAATTGGGAAATGTTTCAGATATGTGCCCTTGTGCTTTGAAAGAAGTTTATAGCATTACAGAAACTACATTGAGACAATTTGAAATTGGGTTAAAATATGAACTGTGCGGAAGTTACACAGGGGAAAAGAAGGAACCATATTCTGCAAGTACATTCAGGCCACTCATTGTGTAAGGTGATGCCCTGTGAAGAGCTAGAATGCTTATTCCTCATCTTAATCTCATTGGGAAACACAGGCTGGCACCCAGTAGAAACTACGTGATTGTGGCACCAACTCAATTTACCAGAGATCATTGCTGAGGATTATGATACATCTGTGCTTGTACAGGAAGAATACGGTACAATTTACTGGCATTTTGATGGCAATTGGGTGACCTACACAATGTAAATGCCATTACAACACCGAAATCTTTTACACATATTTTACACACTTTGAAGTGTATGAGTTTTCTATGGCTTTCTACTGTTTTCTTTTTATACTTTAAGGTTTTGCTCCTGAATTTAAGAGCTGCTGGAACCCATAGACCAGTGAGGCAGCTTTTCCAGTCCCTGAGGGTGAGCAAAGAGGACTAACTAAAAATCAGTTAGATGTATAACGCTTAGTTATTTCCTTAAAAAGTTATATAATTAATGTTTACACTTTGTATAAATACTTCTTCAGTGAGGAGGTAAAAAAAAAAAAAAAATTATTCAGCTGTTTCTTCTTTCTGGTATGGACTATGTTTGTTTAGTAAGACACATTTGAGGAATGGAGCAACCAGTTAATTGAGATTCCTATACAGCACTAAATTGTAGCAGTAGGTTACAATATGTGTCTAGAAAGAAATGTGAAAAATGAAAGTTTGATTTCTTCTAACCTTGACAAATAAGAGTGTCCTGGTTCAGCTAGGATAGGGTTAACTTTCCCCAGCAAGGAGAAGGGATCTCCAGCTGGGATATCCATATCATGCTGAAGTCAGGTCAGGCATGGCAGTGCAGGAAGCTTTCCTTTGTGTTTTTGTTGCAGGAAGCACTCCTGGCGGGCTGGCTGTGTTCACTGTGGTATTTCTCTGTATATCTTTTGTCTTGTTTATTATTACTACTGTTTAATGTTGTTATTATTTTTATTTTTGTTGTTCAGATTGTTATTTATTACAGTGTCGTATAAAATTTCTCCTTATTTCAACCCTGGAGTTTGTGCCCTACTTGGTCCAAGGGTGGGGGAGCCCCAACGGCAACGTGGTCTCTGGTCCCAGCAGGGCCTAAACCACCACAGCCTTCTTTGGCGCACCAACGTGGGGCTCAAGAGGGCTGAAACAGGCTTCAGAAAGAGACAGGCCCTGACCAGAGTGTATTGGAGCAATCTGTTGGGTGCAATTTTTTTCTGTCTGTATTTATATTGTTTGAAAAGAAAATGTTTGCAATGCTGGCCCACTTCCCTGTGTGGTGGGGCTGGATTAATCCTTAAAAACACTGTGTGATCCCAGTGCTGATGTATGTTGTCGGTGGAAAACGTGTAAAGGGTCTCCTTTTGATGTACTTGCTCCTGACTGCTTATAATGCACCTGTATCGCTGTTTGTGGAGCGGGCCAGTACCTGTTTGCTGCCTGGGCTTTTGTTAGGGGTCTCACCCCCTCTATGGGTGAGCCAGGGAAAGAGATGCTCTCGGCTTTGGGGAGTTTCAATTAACCTTGGAGCCTACAGGACAGCGTGATTGTGTCACAAAGCCTTCTGAATGTCTAACAGATCTTGGTTTTGGCCATGCGCCACTTCTCTAACAATAGCAGAGCCCAGAAACCTGCCCCGAGGTCAGATAATAGTGAGTGGCAAGGGGTATGGGAAAAGATCGGCAAAGGCCTGCGTCGGTGGGCACCTCCAATGCTTTGGAATTTCACTCCCGAACAAATGCAGAGCCCTGATAAACTGGTGGAGTGCTAAGAAAAGGTGTGTTACCAATCTGACAAAATCCAGGAGACACAACTCTCTGCAATGTGTTGGGGACTTGGCCATGACTACCTTGTCCTCTTTAATACCACCCACTGCCCTCAAGGGGGAGAAAAGTCTATAGAACCTGCAAGTGAATTTACTGGTACAGTATATGGGCTGGGGAAAAAGGCAGAACCAGTTTCAGTCGACTCCACCAGCACAGCAGCTGAGACAAAGAGACAGCAAGTGCCAGTATCAGTCACACCGATACAGAAAACAAAATATACGAGAAAGTCAGCTCGCAAAGTGGGGGATGGGGATGAGCCAGGCCCAGCACAGGAACAGGAGGAAGGGCCAGTGGTGATCATCCAATCTCTAACCCCAACTGAGTTGCAAGATATGCAGAGAGATTTTGGCCACCTGGGAGGTGAGAAGATTTGCGCCTGGCTGCTCCAATGCTGGGACAATGGAGACAGTGCTTTTGAGATGGAGGGGAGAGAGGCCAAGCAGCTGGGATCTTTGGCCAAGGATGCTGGCATTGATAGGGAAATAGGGAAACAGACTCAAACCCTAAGCATATGGAAGCGACTCCTGCTCAGTGTAAGGGAGAGGCACCCCTACAAGGATGATATCCTATGTCAGCTAAGCAAATGGACCAACATTGAGAAAGGCATCCAGAACCTCAGGGAACTGGCTGTGTTTGAGATGATCTATGGTGATCTGAATGATGAGCAGTCACCCATGGACCCTGATCTGGCCCCTTGCACACACCTGATGTGGCAAAAGATCATGAAGAGTGCGCCAGAAGGACACTCAAAAGCATTGGCAATAGTGTCCTAGTGGACAGACACCCACAATCTAACAGTGGGTGGAGTAGCTGGCAAGCTCTGGCAATACGAGGAAAATCTCACTTCCTCTCAGTGTTTATGGGTCTCAGATGTGGAGGAACTGTATCAGAGGGTCCAGGAAATGGAAGAGGACATGTCCTACATTCCACCTGCATGGGCTGATGTCTCCCCACCCAAGAGAAGGGCAGCAGAAGGCACACACCACGAGGCACCCTGTGGTTTTTCTCCGTGACCATGGAGAAAACATGAGGAGGTGGGATGGACAGCCCACTGCCACCCTAGCTGCATGAGCAAGGCAGCTGAAAGGGAAGACCATCAAAAAAGGGGAGTTGTCCAAGAAGGGCGCAGTTCCAGTGTCCGGTCAGAAATCTCCCAGACAGAATAGAATGGTGAGAATAGAATAGAGGACATGTGCTACATTCCACCTGCACAGGCTGATGTCTCAGCCATTAGAAGTAAACATTTCCCCACCCAAGAGAAAAACAGCAGAAGGCACACACCACGAGGCACCCTGTGGTTTTTCCTCTGCAACCATGTAGAAAACATGAGGAAGTAGGATGGACAGCCCACTGCCGCCCTAGCTGCACGTTTAGAGCAGCTGAAAGGGAAGACCATCACAAAAGGGGAGTCCTCCAAGAAAAGCGCAGCTCCAGTGACCAGTCAGAAATCCCCCAGACAGAATAGAATGGTGAACGTTATGCCTGACCCTCTTTACGGGACCAGTAAATCGTTCTTGCAAGAAGTGAGTGATGATGAGCAGGATTAAAAGGGCCCGGCCTCCAGACAGGTGGAGGAAAGAGATATTCGAATTTACTGGACAGTGTGGATCTGATGGCTTTGCACATCACACCCACAAGAGTATAAGGCTTTGGTGGACACTGGCGCACAGTGCACCCTGATGCCATCGAGCTTCAGTGGGGTTGAATCCATTTGCATCTCCGGAGTGACAGGGGGATCCCAACAGCTGACCCTACTGGAAGCTGAAGTGAGCCTGACTGGGAAGGACTGGCGTAAGCACCCCATTGTGACTGGCCCAGATGCCCCGTGCATCCTGGGCATAGACTATCTCAGGAGAGGGTACTTCAGAGACCCAAAAGGGTACTGGTGGGCTTTTGATGTAGCTGCCCTAGAGGAGGTTGAAAAGTTGTCCACATTACCCAGCATCTCAGAATATCCCTCAGTGGTGGGGCAGCTTCAGGTTGAGGAGCAGCTATTGCCGATTTCTACTAAGACAGTGCACCGGCGGCAGTACTGCGCCAACCGAGATACACTGGTCCCCATCCATCAGCTGATCAGTCAACTACAAAGCCAGAAGGTGATCAGCAAAACTCACTCACAATTCAACAGTCCTATATGGCCAGTGAGAAAGCCTAATGGCAAATGGAGGCTAACTGTGGTCTACCGTGGCCTGAATGAAGTTATGCCAGCAATGAGTGCTGCAGTGCCAGACATGCTAGAGCTCCAGTATGAACTGGAGTTGAAGGCAGCTGTAATAAACTATTGTAACTAATTTGCTTGGTTGGGCAGGATGGGTACCATACACTTGAATGATCTGTAAACATTAAACGATTAAAATGTAAAGTGTGCCATTCAGATTGGTACAATGTAACAGTGTCTCAGAAACCCCACCTAGAGCTAATATTTAACTGCTCTTTGAAGAAAAGCCCGCCAAAAGGCTTTTAAGGGATTCAATAGCAGAAAAGTGCACCAAGAGACCAAGGCTTCGAGACTTCTGAAAGACCCAAATAGGAGGAGGACATGAACCCCATCAACCCAAATGACCCAATAGAAAAGATCAGGACAACTCTCTGACGGGAGGAGATTGGTTAAAGACGATGGCACAAGAGTATAAAAAACGCTGCTTTTTGGAACTCGGTGTGCGTGTGGCAGAGTTGTGGCTCTCCACTCACCCAGCACTGCTTTGCTTATTGCTTCCCACCCTAAATCGATTGCACCCAAATAAAACTCTCTCTCTCTCTCTCTCTCTCTCTCTCTCTCCTCTCTCTCTCTCTCTCTCTCTCTCTATATATATATATATATATATATATTTATATTTATATTTATATATATATATATTTGGCTTTGTCTGATTATAACAATTTGGTGGCCCCGACATGATCTCAGTGTGTTTTTCTGGCCTGTGGCTTCTCAAGGGGCGCCCCACAGATTGTAGCTCTAAAGTAGCAGTCTGGATCAGTCTCCAGAGATCAACGGACAAAAGAGAAGCAATAGTCAAAGGAACTGGAGCTCCAAAGGAAAGACTGCAGTATAAAATACTCATAATTCTGGTACACGAAGACCTGAATGAAGACGATGGAGTCTTGAGTATAAGGGATACTGTTTGGTTGGGTGGGATTCGGTTGCTTGTGTGTGAGAGTGTGATTGATATGGAATCTCATTCTGGAAACAAAAGTAGTTTCGGAGGCAGGATTTGAGTGCTGAATCGAGTGTGATGGTCTTCTAACCGTGGTTACAAACTCCCGCGAGGGATTTGGCTGGTGAAGGACCGAAGCGGATCATATAGGACTTGTGGGTGGAAGCACAGGTTCTAGGGATATGTGGGTGGGTAGAGGGTTCATCCCCCTGCAAGACACTCTTACTGGTAACCAAGGGCAAGAGGAATTGCTGAAGAAAATGCTCAAGAGATACGTGGGTGGGTAAGAGATTCAAATCCCTGGATCCAACCCCCTACATGGGCTGTAGGAGTTGCTACAGTAAATCTCCTAGATGGGTCAAAAAGAATCAAAAACCCGGGACCAGAAAAAAAAAAAAAAAAAAAAAAAAAGGAGCAAATTGCCGGATATACCACTAGATAGTCCATTAGACATAATTATTAGAAATTGGAATGAAAGAGGTCCTAGAAGAGGCAAAAGTAAATTAAAATTAGTCCAATATGGTATGGTTGAATGGCCGAAGAATCCTTTAAAACCACGTCTTCTGGCCTACTTTTGGATCTTTTGAAGATTGGATTTGCCAGGCTTTAAATACATATGTTTACTCAAAAAAACCCTTTTAGTCAAGAAGAAAGCGATTATGCATCAGGACTTCACGTCCTTATCCAGCTTCAATACTTATACTAAAAAAAAAGGATGAAAAATGAAGAAAAAGAGGATAAGAACAAGTAAGGGACAGAGAAAGATGATAAATGGGAACCACTAGATAACTTGCCACCTCCATACTTTAATTATCTGGCCCCAGCAGCTTTAGCAGCTCTGGTGGCTTTAACAGCCCTGGTGGCTTTCATGACCCTAGCGGTTCCCCTTCTACCTCCGGCTGCATGTACAAGAAGTAAAACTGCTGTAACTGAGGGACTTTCCTTATATCCCTTACTGGAGGTACCCCTTGGAGGCAATCAAGGACGCATTGGATTTGTGGCAGTCCCGTTAAACACCTCCGATGTACAAAATCTTAAGAAAGAGATGGGTGCTCTATTAGATGATCCTCTCGGAATAGCTGAGAGGTTAGATCAATTTTTAGGTCCCAATGCTTACACTTGGGAAGAAGTACAGTCCATTTTAAGCATTTTATTTACGATCGAGGAAAGGCAAACAATTAGACAAGTCGGAACGCATTTGTGGGAACTTCAAAATCAAGCAGGGCTCCCGGCAGATCAGAAATGGCCCAATGTCCGCCCTAATTAGGGTCATCAAGAACAGGGCCGACAGAATATGAGGGACCTTAGAAATTTAACAGTGGCCGGCATTAGAAAATCAGATCCTCGGGGGCAAAACATTAATACAGTCTTTAGCAAACATCAAGGGAAAGATGAACCACCCACTGATTGGCTAGAAAGTTTAAGGAAGAATTTACAAATGTATTCAGGGGTAGACCCGGTTACCTAGCCAACTTGTGAGGTGCCATCCGGAAAAAGTTAGAAAAAGGAAACAATTGACGAGACCGGAGTCTGCAGGAGCTATTAAAAGAAACACAGAAAGTGTATGTTAGGAAAGACGAAGAAAATCAGAAAGCAAATGCAAAAATATTTGTTGCAGCAGTCAGAGAAACCTCGAGATCTCATTCTAATGGATTTACCTGGAGCTTTGGGTGGTGAAAAGAAAGGGGCAGTAATTAGAGAAAAATAATTAGCGTGCTATTAATGTGGAAAGAAGGGACGTTTACAGCAGAACTGTAGAAAGCAGGAGCAGGATAAAAGGATGTTTAAAGAAGAATAAGGGAGTTGGGAGCTCTATTTTCTGGGGACAAAGACGTCAAAAGAGTGCTTGTTAAAAATAAAATTAAGTCCCCAGAGGAGAGAAGAGTTTGGATTTTTAGTAGATAGGGGTGCAGAAAAATCAACTGTAAAAAATATTCCGATGGGATTTATTATTAAAAAAAAAAAAAAAAAAAAATATACATTAATGGAAAATACGAGCAACAGATAAATCCTAAAGTCTGGTATACAAAAGGAGAGATTGGAAAGCTTAAAATAAAGCCTATTAAAATTGATATAATTGATCCGGAGACACCAATTCAGATAAAACAATACCCCATTGCCCTAAAGGGTCGAGAGGGGCTGAAACCAATTATAGATGAATTATTAAGTAAAGCCCATTGGAACCTTGTATGTCTCCATATAATACACCTATTTTACCGGTTTTAAAATCAGACAGATCTTACAGATTGGTGCAAGATTTAAGGGCTGTAAATCAGCAAACTGTGGCTCATTTCCCTGTGGTAGCAAACCCCTATATGCTGCTTAACCAACTACCCCTGACTATATTTGGTACAGTGTAATTGACTTAAAGGATGCATTTTGGCCCTTCCCCCCCCTGAACAGGGGGAACAGAGACTATTTTGCATTTGAATGGGAAGATCCATCTAATAATAGAAAACAACAACTCAGAGGGACAGTGCTTCCCCAAGGGTTTACAGAATCGCCTAACCTTTGGGGGCAGGCATTAAAAAAGTGACTGCTGACATTCAAGCCATCCTCAGAAATAAAGCTTTTACAATATGTAGATGATTTTTTAATAGCTGGACAAACTGAGAATGATGTGAGGATGGGAACTATAGAATTATAGAACTGCTGAATTTTGGAAGAGAAAAAGGGGATTAAAGGTTTCAAAATCTAAATTACAAATTGTAAAAAATGAAGTCCTTGGGGCACTAAGACTTTGAGTGATCATTTCTTGAGATATTTTGGCTGCATTGGAATATATGAAATTGCAAAACAAGCTACATACAGTTGTTTAACATGTCAAAAGATTAATAAAAGAACTATGAGACAGACCGCAGCTGGTGGAAGGAAAACAGCTTATCAACCTTTTGAGAGGGTCCAGATAGATTTCACAGAACCACCAAAAGTTGGGAGATATAAATATTTGCTGGTAATGGTAGATCAATTAACTCACGGGGTAGAAGCCTTTCCTACCACCAGAGCGACTGCTCAATCAGTAACTAAAATATTACTGGAACATATATTAAAATCACTGGAAAAACACCTGAATGAATTAAGAATGAGAAGAATATTGCAGTACACAAAATACAACCTGGAGATGAAGTAATGATTAAAACTTGGAAGGAGGGAAGCTTATCTCATAGATAAGAAGGACCATTCCTAGTACTATTAACCACAAAAACTGCTATAAGAACTGCTGAGAGAGGGTGGACTCAAGTTTCCAGGGTAAAAGGACCTGTTACAGAAAAGCCTCAGTGGAAGATTGAATCAACACCAGGAGACCTAAAGCTTCAAATGCAGCGGAATCAACAAAGGGATGGACTCATTAAGACTAACTGAATAATTAGAAGGAGTCTATGTTGGTAACAAGAAAATTTAAGGTATTTGTTATGAAGTTTTCTAAAATCCTGAATGTTTGTTATAATAAGTTGTGGTGTCTGCTTTATAAATAAGTGTATAAGCTGTTGTATATTGTTGAATAAGAAGTTGAATAAGAGTAACAAAAAGGAAAAGGAGACTAAAAATAAATTCCAAGTGAGGGCAAGACCAGGTTGGCCTCCATTTTTGCTGTTAAGAAGATAAACACCCGACCGTTAGCAGCAACCCAATGGGTCTAGGGACAAACAGAAAAATGTGCCATACCTGACCCCACTATAGTGGTTTCCTTTTTCTCCTAATTATATGTATCAGCCCTGTAATGAATACAGAAAGTCAAAATGTTCCATATGATCCCCTTGAAGATAATGTTTGTTTTATTAGCCAAGACAATCAGAAGAACTTTCAATCTAAGCCACTGTTGGGTCTGTGGAGAACCTGTAGGACTGTCCAACTGGCCGTTGGTCTCTGTACCCCTTACTCCATCACGGACTGTGAGTAATTACAGTGATATTAACAATACTACCTGGGAAGAAAACGGAACATGGCCAACCCAGTTTCAAAATCAGGTAGATTTTGTGTGAACTGAATTCAGAAAGGAGGAACTGATGTAGAGGAGGGTAAATGCTGGTGGACAGAAACTTAACCCTATCCTAGCTGAACCAGGACACTCTGTATATCTTTTGTCTTATTTGTTGTTACTACTGTTTATTGTTGTTATTGCTATTGTTGTTGTTCAGATTGTTATTTATCACACTGTTGTATAAAATTTCTCCTTATTTCATCCCCGGGGTTTGTGCCTCACTGACAGCCTATCTGGCCTGAGTGTGGGGAAGAGAAAATGGCAACACGGTCTCCAGTTACAGCAGGGCCTAAAGCACCACAAACAGTAAGAATGGATAAAATAGGAAAGAAAGGTTATTGTTACTTCATTTTCCTCTCCCAGTTGGAGGACCATTTGTGTTATAAATGATCGCATCCAAATTTAGTCATAAACAAAATTTGCAATGTATTAAATAAATAAATAAAGATAAGCAAAAACAGTGCTGGATGGACCGGGAGCCCCTGCTCTACCAGTTTCCCTCCTCAGTGTTTATTGTCTCTCTTCTCATACATAGATATAACCTTTAATACATATTCATATGATTTCCGGGAAAAGGGTGGGTTTATGGAGATCTTCCTCGCGCATGATGTCTTTGTCTGTTGGGAACTTTTTTGCCCCTCTCTGGTGGTTGTGGGGTGACGTAAACACTGTTCCTTGGCCTGCCCTTTTGGTGACCCCGAACTTCACGCCCGTTTTACAAATAACTTCTTTTTGGGCCCGGATAACTGTAAACAACACTTAACAGAACCGGTTGGACCGGCCCTTTAGAACAGGGAGTCAGGATGGCTTTGCAAAAAGACCAAAGAGAGCTATTTACACATTATGTCACCCTGCCCCCCTCAAACCTGCAGTTATACAAAAAGAGTTCAGTCAAAAATACATACAAAAAGAGCAATATTTTAAACTTATTTTACACTGTGCAAAACCATATGCTGAGGTAGGTGAAAATGGACTAAAAAGTCCTAACATTATTTTATAATAACATGAATCATGTAAACTTATTTCACATTTGGAAGAGCAAATGTACTCTAAAGCTAATAGCCTGACTTGAAATTGTTCAGTGGATTCACCTTTCCAAAGATTACAGTGCACTTGTCTTTAGCGTGACTTTCTCCTGAGTATTGTTATGTTTGGTTTAAACTCCTGGATTTATCACACATTTTGAGAAACTAATGAATGCAATTTACTTTTGGAGGTTTGTGGGCAGAGCTCAAAGAATTTTGTTTTCTACCCAAGAAGGAGCCTCTGATCAATCATACCTAGCAAAAAAAAAAAAAAAAAAAAAAGCAAGCTGTTGTATAAAACAGTGAGTCACATCATCAGCTGTGGTCCAACTCTTTTTACTGATGAAGTGGTAAAAAAAGAAAGTAAATTTGTAACTTGCCAGTTACTAGTGGAAAGGCGTAAAGTCTGTAAAACTGTTGGGGTAATGTGCCCCCCTCATCCTCACTTTCTCAGCTTAGAGGCACGCGGCAAGAAGCAGGGCAAAATCATGAAGGCAGCAGGCAAACTACACAGCTCCTCGGAAGCAATTTCTATGTGACATATGTCCTGCAGGCAGTTATCATCACGTAGAGCAGCCTCAAGGCTAATGTCAAGGTGGTTTGGGAACCAGGCAGCCAGCAGCAGATCCCATCTGACCACTGGTTCCTTCCTCTTACAGAGCATATCCTAGTGCTGGTAGATATCAACCTACTTCTTTTTTAACATCTATTTCTCTTCCAATTCTTATCTAGTACAAATTGAGATATTGAAAAAACAACATTTTAATATTTACAAAATTAAGCTGAAGCTGAAAGACAAATAAAGCAAACTTAGAAAAACTCCATTCCTAATATTTTTTCTAGCATCACAGGAAAGATAATGCATATTAAAAACAAACCCTCTTTTTCCCCAAATTCTTTGCCTGCTGTGATTGCTTGTTCAAAAAAGTTCCTGGTTTTCTTCCATACAAATGTATTAAATTGTTATTACATGAACCACAATATTCATGTAAGCAACTTTCTTCTCAGGATTGGTCAATGCAGTACTTGCAAACAAAAACAGAGATAGGCTAATAGACATAAGACCAAATTTTAAAAACCCGACTTTCCTTATAGAGAGAAGGCTTGGCTATATTTGTCAGAAAGTACTCTTCTTTGAGGGAAGTAATGCTCATATTCCTGTGGTAGATAGGTATAGGAACAAAGAGATGATTTTGTTATTGTTGTTGGCTTGTGCCTTAATATGCATGATGACAGTAGGAGTATATGCAGTCAGATGAAGGAACATCCCACATGTAAATTCATTTTGTCATCTAGGTCTGAACAGGAAAAGAATATTCAGAATTCTTATTTCTTCTCAAAGTTAAAGGCATATAGTGTGTGTATAAAAACTTTTACTGTAGAGCTAGGTGCAACATAAATATTGACATTAGGATTGCTGATTAGACTCTCTTACACCTTTCTATGATTTGATTCATTGATTTGGTTTCTGATGCTAAATTTTATTTCATGGCATACTAATGGTAATGAATTTAGGTTCCATATTAAGATTCTATATTAAGGTAGAAATTCCTACAGTTCAATTTTTCTAAATTCAGCCATCTGATCTACTGCTTGAATCGTTTTTAGCAGTAAATGTACTGATTTCATATCTAAAATGGTTATTCATTTGTAGTAATCCATGAGGAGCATACATGACAGTGTGTGTGTTTGAAGATGAAGGGGATGGCCTTCCAGAACAAAAGCATGCAATGGTAGTATGTGAATGCAAAAATTTAAAGGAAATCATTCAACAGTCAGCATCAAGACTATGAAATAAATTGGCTGGTGTCCACCATCTTAATTATCACTGAGCAAGCCACATTTGAAATAAGCAACACATTGAGGAATGTGGTTGCTTATTCAACACAGGAATGATATACTGTCACATAGTCTGATGTAAACCTGAGATCTCTGTTGAAATATTTATTACTGATGGCACGGAATGTAATTGCTGATTTTCTACCTGAATGGTTCCATATTTTCTCTGAATCTTAACAGTTATTCATCCCTTTCCCACTGCCCATTTCTCAGAGTTTAAGGCAGATGTGTCACTGGTCCACAGACCAGTAATTGAACCTGTCACTTTCAATCAGCCGACTTCATTCCTCAGAAATGTATCCACTGCATCATTCACCTTCCCGATTATTTTTCTCTAGGTACCAAATGTCCAACTTAAACCTATGCTAACACATATTCACTGTTTACCTTTGTGGCAGGTTTACCCACCCCAATAAAGGCCAAAACTTCTTCATCACTGAAAGGTTAAAACTACAAGCTGCAGTTTGGGGTCAAGCCAAAGTTTGGGGTATCCACTTTAGATGGTGATGACCATCATGTACACACCTTGGTAGAAAGACAAGGCCCTTCAGCTGACAGACAAGGCCCTCAGCCAGCAAAACACCTCGGCTGAGAGAAGATCTAGACTGTTGACCACATATGAGCATGATTACATATGACTAGGGTATAGGGTACAAATGGAGACTCACAGAGAGCAAATGGAGCCAGTCTTCCTCCGAGCAGCAAGTCTGCTTTCAGGGACCCTCCCCTTAGTTTGAGACCCCACCTAAGAAAACTCTCCAGGGTTGAGAGCCCTCAGCTTTTAGGTGAGGGATTTGTCCATTTTGGATCATCATTCCTAAAGCTTAAGAATTTTTAAGTAAGTTGCACTGTAATTAACCCTTCTTACATCACTGAACCTGTGGTTTTGTAATGTTGTCAGAGTTCTAAGTGATTTTGATAAAAAATAAATCTTGCTAAATTTAACACCTCTCCAAATTCTAGTGTGTGTCTGTGGAACAATCCTGCAGATCTCTGGTCATAAAGCAAAGTATTCAGGAGCAACCTGGAGGCAATTATTACTTTGCATTCACTACAGAAATCTTGTTTAAAATAAGCTGTCCATTGCTAGTCTAATTTTAACAAATGAATCAATAAGGTTGAAGGAGTTTGAGTAAAACTAAGTAGAAGAAAATATAAATTAAATGGCTACACAAAATTCATATTCACTGAAATTCTTTGGAATCTTTCCAAAATAATCTGGATGACATCAGGGATTTTTATCCAGTGTATAGCTGTCCTGGTTTTGACCAGGATGGAGTTAACTTTCATTGGAGTATTTTTAATCCTTTCAGGGATTTAATTGGGCGGGCTCTCCCATCGGTCTCTCACTGGGGCTTGGGCTCGAACAGTTTGCACCGCACTCGCAGTCAGGCTTCGGCTGCCCATACCTCTTCAAAATTGCTGACTTTTCAGACAAGTTCTTTTCCTGCAGAATTGTAATGTATATTAAATGTATATTAAATACTTTTGCCTGGGTTGCAGTGTATTCTATTAACATCCTCATGAGCTGTGGAAATCAGGTGGGCAGTGTTTCCTTGTTCCCCCCACCCCCGACTATCTTTCTGTTAATGGCCCATCAGTGCCATGCAGCATGACTCATTATCCCATTGTGAGATGCTCCACCCAGAGGGAGAAAACCAGCATTTCATCCTGGACATAACCTGATATTCTGAATACCAGAGACGCTTTCTTTTCCACTGGATTTCCAGAGGACAGGAGCTACTTAGCCACCACTGGACTTTTCTGAGGAAGAGCAGATCTTTTTTTTCTACAGGATCACTGCTTCGGGGCTGCTACCACCACCCTGATTAACAGGGTGTCGGGTTGTATCCTGACTCTGTCAGTTTAACCCAGTGCTATCTGCCTTTATAATTTTATTTTTTTCCTTATTAAATTATTATTCTGACTTGGTGTCTTCCACTAGTTTGTTTTCAAACTAGCACAACTTTGTAACACAGCACTTTCCAAGAAGTTTGAAGGGGAAATTCTAATTGTAAGTGTTCAGCAGGTAATTTGTAACTGAAATGATCTGGCATGGAGGGCAAGAAGGCTGAACTACAAGGGACTAAGCTGGCTGGAAGCAGAAATGCCAGAGACAGAATGGTTCCTTGCAAGAGAGTGAAGTCTCCATTGCTGATGAGAAACACCTTCAGCATTGTGAGAAACTATGGACTAGGGTATTGTTTATTAAGATTTATGTTAAGCTCAATGTAAAGGTTAGGCAACAAAAGATATGGAATCGCTTATGCAAACAGCTACCAGACACCGCTTGTGTAAGATAAGATAAACGCAATCGTTTACACAAACTAAACCAGATACTACTTTTGCAAGATAACCGCCAGATGTCCAGGAACCGACAGAAACAGGACAAACAACCCCATATAAGGACATATGAGTGAGGGGTCAACTATGGGACAAAGGAGGAAGACTTCTTACTTCGGCCTCAACGACCACCAAGAGGCAGAAAACGACCCCCTAACAACAACTGAAGCATGCGCAGAGTACCGCCACTACTTCATGAACACGGAAGTAAAGATGTATAAAAAGGGACTGTTTGAACTGCTCAGCACGGCAGTTGGCGGAGCGCAGACTCCCCTGCTGTCCAGTGCTGTCTTTGCTCATATTCTACTTGCTATAATTAATAAAATTTTAATTGGATTATGATCCACTGTGGTCTCAATTTATAACAATTCCTAGTGCCGTGACTCGGATAAGGAACGGTGGGCTTCTGTCCTCCGGGGAGGCGCCCCGCGGCAATCCGCGGCCCCGCGACCGACAGCCTACCTCAACCTTACCGACGAACCTAAATGCTAGAATAATGAGCAAAGGAGAAACCGGTAAAATCCCATAAAATTCTGTGCACGGGAGTCCGGACGAAGACGCAGGACGCGTAAGTATATTGCGAATTTGTTCGCGGGTTTGCCGTTCGGGCGGGATTGGGTTTCCTGGAATATAAC
>NW_020799101.1:46783850-46823719 GCF_003259725.1 Athene cunicularia
CGCATTAAAGGAATTCTAGAATTACCTATGCCTGTCACTAAGAGGCAAATTCGGCAGGCATTAGGGCTATTTGGGTATTGTAGGCAATGGATAGAGAACTACAGCTTTAAAGTTAAATTTTTATATGAACAACTGTCTAAAGACAAAATACCCAAGTGGACCCCTCAGGATCAAGAGCAGTTTGCCAGTCTCAAAAGGGAGCTAAGTCAAGCACCGGTTTTAAGCCTCCCAGATTTAAAGCGGCCATTCCATTTATTCGTTAACATACGTGAAGGAATGGCATTCGGAGTATTAACTCAGGAATGGGCCGGACAAAAGAAACCAGTGGCATACTTATCAAAGCTGTTGGATCCTGTGAGCAGGGGTTGGCCAAGTTGTTTACAAATCATTATTGCTGCTGCCTTATTACTTGAAGAAATGAATCATATTACCTTTAATGGAGAAGTTGTCCTATATACGCTTCATAATATAAGGGGGGTGCTTCAACAAAAAGCGGAAAAATGGCTTACAGATAGCCGACTACTAAAGTATGAGGGAATAGTCATACAATCTCCAAAACTGTCCCTAAGGACTGTTGGAGCGGTTAACCCTGCAGAATTTCTATACCCAGGGGAAAGTACTGAGTTAGTACATGACTGTCTTCAAACGATTGATCAACAAACACGAATTCGACCAGATCTAGAAGAAGAGGAACTACAACATGGAGAAATATTTTTCATAGATGGGTCATCTCGAATAGTGGAAGGTAAACGATTGTCCGGATATGCCATTGTTAAGTTGGAAAAAGGAGAATTTAAGACAATAGAATCGGGCCCCCTGAGTGCCAACTGGTCGGTTCAAGCCTGTGAGCTGTATGCATTGTGGAAAGCATTAGTGTCACTGAAGGGAAAGGATGGAACTATATATACAGACTCACGCTATGCGTTCGGAGTGGTACATACCTTTGGAAAAATATGGGAGGAAAGAGGATTTGTTAACTCACAGGGAAAAGAACTGATACACCCGGAATTAATTCGAGTTCTGGGGGCATTGAAAATGCCGAATAAAATAGCAGTTGTACATATAAAGGGACACCAGCGAGGTACAAGTTATCAAGTTAGGGGAAATAATGCAGCTGATACAGAAGCAAAATGAGTGGCAGGCAATTATAGTACGATTTTGACTATGCAACAAGTACCTGTTAGTAAAAATTTGAGGTTTGAGTCTGCAGAAAAGGAAAAACTAGAACAAATGTGAGCTAAGGAACAGGATGGTAAGTACATATTGCCAGATGGGAGAGAAGTCTTGCCGAAGGGCATAGCACTCAAAATATTTTCAAAAATACACTGGGGAACCCAGGTGTTAGTTGATCATTTCAATCAACAGTTTGCCTGTATAGGCGTATATAACATAGCAAAGACAGTCACGGCAACCTGCGAGACCTGTCAAAAGGTTAATCGAAACAATATGAGACAAAAACCTCTGGAGGACGTTCCCCAGCATACAGACCCTTCTCACACATACAAGTGGATTTTACTGAACTACCCAGGGTAGGGCGTTACAAATATTTATTAGTAATGGTGGATCATTTAACACATTATGTTGAGGCTTTTCCTACCTCCAAGGCAACTGCTAACCAAGTTACTAAGGTATTACTTGAACACATTATACCTCGATATGGAGTACCTGATGTAATCGATTCAGACAGAGGAACACTCTTTGTGTCAAAAATTGTTAGAGATCTAACAGAAAGCTTGGGTATTGAGTGGGAATACCATACGCCATGGCACCCACAAAGTTCGGGAAAAGTTGAAAGGATGAATAGAGAAATCAAAACTATTTTGACTAAATTAATGATAGAAACCAAATTATCATGGATTAAGTGCCTACCCATGGCACTGTTAATTCTCAGAACCAGACCTCGAGCAGATGTAGGAATATCAGCGTTTGAAATGGTGTATGGAATGTCCTATAGAATTGAAAGTCCACAAACAAATGTTTTAATTCAAGATCGTGTAATTAATGAATATGTTTCACAATTAGCAGAACATCGTAACAAGCCTTGGGAACATGGACTGATTGTGCAACGACCCCCGTTGGACTTAAAAATTCACAATTTTAAACCTGGGGACTGGATATTGGTTAAAATGTGGAAAGAAGAAACCCTAAAACCCAATTGGGAGGGACCTTATCTTGTTTTGCTTACAACAGAAACAGCTGTCCGGACTGCTGAGCTTGGATGGACTCATGCCAGTCGCATTAAAGGCCCAGTGACGAGACCCCACTGAAAAGTAATCAGTACTCCAGGTGACACCAAGATAACCCTGAAAAGATAACGTAATGATAGAGACTTTATTTGATTATTTTGCCGCATTACCTTTTGGTATATGCTATAATTATTTCTTTTTTTACCTATTATATATGGAAGCGTACAAAGTGTGTTGAAGGAAATTGCTAAACTTATGCAACCACACAATATTGAATATAGAAGATATGCTGATGTAAATAATTTAAGCACTCTAGATATACGAATTAGGTGCAATAATTTGAACTGCAATTGTTACCCATTTGCTTGTTTCAGGTGTAAGGTATGCCAGGATAAATGGTGGACACACTGTGAATGTGGATACCCTCCGATAGGAGTTCGCACACAGTGTTGGAAAATCCAAAGAACTCTCACTGAGTGGAAACTAAAACAATTAGAGTCTAAACAAGAAATTATTCAAGAATCCCATGAGTGGTGGGAAATTTTTGCCAAAGGAATAAACCCTCAATATTGTTACCATTCCAACGAACCAGTCCCCTTTGTAGCTGAAATCTTGGCTATAAAGTGCAGAAGGGAAGTACTAACTGTGTCTTGCTTTGTCCCATTAGTTAAAGCTGCAAAGTGGGAAGCCTATATAAACAGGCAGAAAGCCCGAAACAGCTGTTCTCCTGAAGAATTCCCTTGCTGCCGAGAAGATGGTACACCCCGTGGCTCGAAGCAACCGAGTTGATGGAGGAACAAACTGTGGAGAAAAGAACCAGAACAATGGGACACAAAAGCAGCAATGGCCGAACGTCCCCAGGACTGGAAAAAATATACTTAAATTGGCAAAATTGACAGACACCCTTTTTTCTCGTATACCGTTAGTTTTGTTATTGATAATAACCCAAGCAAATGGAAACCCTCATGAACCTATGGCCTGGAAATTATATAATTTACCAGAGTCAAGATTAATTCAAACTCAGATTGGTCCAGGGAAGTGGAATTTCTCCTTGCATCTATATTCCCTGATATCTATAGAACAGGACTCCCCTGTTTTTACCCCAGATCTAGCAAAGCTTCAGGCCCAATGCAAGGCATTTTATATATGTCCAGCAAGTAACCATGGCAGAAGTTATTGTAATTATCCAGGTCATTTTTACTGTGGCTATTGGGGTTGTGAAACTATTGCTTCGGATTGGAAAACGCGAGGAGATAAATATATAGATGTAGCTTGGGGACCCCCGGGCTGCACTCCCCCAAAGCATGATTTTGATGGACACCCTACAAGACCCTGTGGCAGCGTGTCCTGTATCAGAATTGAAATCATTATAAAAGAACCCCAAGATGACACATGGTTAGTTGGCCATATCTGGGGAATTAGATATTGGGAATCAGGAGCGGATATGGGAAGTTACTTTAGAATAGTTAAAGAAAAGCTTCCTCATGATCCTTTGTCAATAGGACCAAATCTGGTCCTGAATCCACCCACTTCCTTTGAAGAAAAGGTTGCCCCGTAATTGTCGTAACCCCTTCTCCAGACTCCCTTTCGAAAACAACTAATGACACTGTGACTGAATTCGCCTTATCCAGGGATCTAGAGTTGTCAGAATCCAAAGACCCCTTATGGAATCTAATGCAAGCCTCTTATCGTGCCCTTAATGAAAGCAAACCAAATTTAACTGAGGAATGCTGGTTATGTTATAATGTTAGACCACCATATTTTGAGGCAATTGGAAAACCAGGTAGGATTCAATGGTCTAATGGTTCAAACCCACGAGAATGTCCATGGGATGACCAGAGGAATCATACGCAAGGAATTACTATTCAATTAGTAACAGGTCAAGGAAGATGTATAGGTACAGTGCCCGAAAAGTATCAGCCTTTGTGCAACCAGTCACTAACACCAATATAGAGAAACACAAAAATCAAAATGACAAATGGGCTATCCCGACACCAGGAGCTAAATGGGTTTGTTCAGACATCGGAGTAACGCCTTGCCTATCCCTAAACGTGTTTAATCAATCTCAGTTTTGCTTACAGGTGATTATTGTTCCTCGTCTAATCTATCACACCTCTGAGGAGGTGCTACGCCACTTTGAAGGAGACCTGAATATACAAAAAAGAGAGCCAATTACAGTGGTAACCCTAGCTACACTGCTGATAGCGGGCGGAGTTGGAGCAGGTACAGGCATAGCCTCCCTAGTAAAAGGTCAGGAATTACAAAGTTTGCAGATGGCTGTAGATGAGGATTTAGCAAAAATAGAACAATCTATCCAAAATTTAGCCACTTCATTAAAGTCTTTATCAGAAGTAGTGCTGCAAAATAGACGAGGATTAGATCTATTGTTCTTAAAGGAAGAGGGTTATGTGTAGCTCTCAATGAAGAATGTTGTTCTTTTGCTGACCATACGGGAGTAGTCCAGGACACCATGTCTGAACTCCAGAAAAGGTTAGGTCAACGTAAAAAGGATCGTGAAGCGGGAAGGTCATGGTATGAAAACTGGTTTAATGTTTCACCTTGGCTAACCACTTTGTTGTCTGCTTTAGCAGGACCGCTTATTATGTTGATTCTGGGACTTATATTTGGGCCTTGTATATTGCGCTATATTTTACATTTTATTAAAGAACGGTTTGACATAGCTAAATTGCTTATTTTAACTACAAGGTCTGGGGCAAAATATGAGTGTATCTATTAATGAGGATGAAGATTGTTGTGAATGCATTATGCCATGTGAAAACTATGCCTATTGTAATTGTGAGGTATTACCTTGTGAGTGTTATGATAAATGTTGGGATTGTGGAAAAAGGTTTGCTTGCAGTGCCGAGAATGAAAGTAGCGTCTAATAAACAATAATAGAATAAAAAGAAAAAGGGGGGATTGTGAGAAACTATGGACTAGGGTATTGTTTATTAAGATTTATGTTAAGCTCAATGTAAAGGTTAGGCAACAAAAGATATGGAATCGCTTATGCAAACAGCTACCAGACACCGCTTGTGTAAGATAAGATAACTGCAATCGCTTACACAAACTAAACCAGATACCGCTTGTGCAAGATAACCACCAGATGTCCAGGAACCAACAGAAACAGGACAAACAACCCCATATAAGGACATATGAGTGAGGGGTCAACTATGGGACAAAGGAGGAAGACTTCTTACTTCGGCCTCAACGACCACCAAGAGGCAGAAAACGACCCCCTAACAACAACTGAAGCATGCGCAGAGTACCGCCACTACTTCATGAACACGGAAGTAAAGATGTATAAAAAGGGACTGTTTGAACTGCTCAGCACGGCAGTTGGCGGAGCGCAGACTCCCCTGCTGTCCAGTGCTGTCTTTGCTCATATTCTACTTGCTATAATTAATAAAATTTTAATTGGATTATGATCCATTGTGGTCTCAATTTATAACAAGCATTGTCTTGTAGCCATCCTGGAGTGAGAGAACTCAGAGGCCACTTTTGGACAGCAGGACTGGGCTTAGGGATGGATCCACAGCTGGGTTGAGGTGCTCCATGCAACAGGTCTCAGGATTGGTGCTGCAAGTGTATATAAGGAAACTGGTTGTGACACATACTTGCAGACTCCATGTTGAAAAATGTATTGCAGTAAGACTCTGCCCAGTGCATTGTTCCTTAAATTTTCCTTTTATATGTCAGCACAAATGCATTTAATTCACTTTGAGACATACCATAAAAATTCCCCAAGTTTCAATAGGTCTTACGGCTAGATCACACTCTCTGTACTTTGCCTATGTGTCTTCAGAGCTTTTTAATATTCTGAGAATCTGCCTAAGTGCCAGACCCAATGATTTACGATACAACCTAAAGGTTTTATTTGAGTATTATCTTCACAACTAATTTGCTGATGGTAGGATGGCATCTCATCGTGAAGTAGACAGTGTTAATTAAGTAGTCACGTTTTAAGATCAACATTCTTTATGTAACTGGTAATGACCAAATGGAAGAGTAGGCTTCAGCTATATTAAATGTATAATAAAAGACATAGACCATTTGTAACATGAAGCAGTATCCAATCTTATAAATTATAATTGGAAATTACATTTTTATTTGTTTTAAAAAAGGTTTTTCTGGCACACAGAAGTAGTTCTGGTAAAGTAGTTGTTTTGTTTACAGTAATTCTTCTTGGCTGGACGAGGAAGATCCCAATGATTGGAATCCTTCTGGGGCTATGATTTTATTTATTTATTTATTTATTAAGTCCTGGCTAGCTAACAGATTTTGCACTGACGATTAAGAAAGGTAAAACATTCATTAATTAGTCTTCTACCTTGAAAAAAAAAAAAAATTAAAATTCTGTTTTCAAAAGCATTAATAAATATTGTGTTCTGATTTGAATACCTAACACGTTTATATTCATTTGTCCCTCAAACTCGAATCTGAATGACAGGACTCAATGAAACACTACATGTAGTGTACTTTGAACTCAACCTTATCAAAATGAAATTTGTAACTGAAGTTAACTATAATGTTACAGGGTAATCAGTTCATTTTATTATTAGGACAATAATATCCAGAATAAGAGTTCTGAAAAAACAGTGTTGATAAAGCTTATATTTGAAATACATTATGGTGTATTCAGTTAAAGAAGGATTGCCTGAGGGAATAAGGGTCATTATTAAATCCATAATTAACATATGGATTTTTCTGTGTACTAAAATCAGACAAATGGGTGATACCCATGCTTTGCTGATGATGTGTAGAGGATAGGAAGAAGGTGCTAGGGTGTGGGAGAGAGGCAAATTGACATTGGCCTGTCAGTGCTGCACAGCCCCTGAGAAGCAGCAAAGCTTTGATTAAAAAACAGGCCTTGGGAGTAAGAGAACCAAGTTGTGACAATGTGGCAGGGAAAAACAACAGACAGCTGCAAAACTGAACTGTGAGAAGTTATCGCTGCGTGAACAGTGCATGAACAAGAAGGTGATTGGTCTGCACAGCGCGTGTTAGAGTGGTCTTAAACTGATAGGACAAAAGGTCTAATTGCTGATTGCAATCGCAATTGCAAAAAGCTGCCTAATTGCTGATTTGCTAATTATGAAGTAAGAGCTTTAACCATAGCACAAGTATGTACTATTGTAATAATAAAGGGTATTTCCTTCTGCACTTCATGGAGAGTCAGTGCCTCAATTGCCTCAGCAGGGTATCAAGAGAAAGAACTTCAAAGCCCAAAGACATTCTTTGCTCTGCTGAATACCTTTAGAAATCTTCCCACAGCCCAGAAGATGACAGTTCTAAAAGCAGCCTTCCAATAACAGTTATATATGAAAACCACAAAAATTAACCCCCCAAATTATTTTAAGATAAAATAATTTTGAAAGAGGTCATTGATTATGTCAGCGATTAACCCTTTCATTCTTATTTTCCATTCTTATTTCTTTTTGCTTCTCATCCCACTTTTTGTAGATGTTTTTCAAACCAAAATCAATAGAGCTAGTAAAGCTGTAAAAATGCAAATACAAGTGGGGATTAATTCATCTGCACAGATGGAAAATGTTACATAGACGATTTTTTAGACATGCAATTTCCTGGAGGGTATTTAACTAAATTTCAACACAGAGAAAAGCAGAATAAGATTCCTTAGTACCATTTGAAAACCTTTCACTACAAAATAGAAGTTTGAGGCTCCTGATCTAAACAGTAGTATGTCTTCATCAGCAGTTCAAAAGGTACTTTCACTGGACCTTTTTTAATCAAACATGATATACCTGAATGCACTAGCCACTGTTATGTTTATTTCTGTTAATCAAAGTTTATTTTCTACCTGAAAGAAGTTTTATGTCATGAAGTGAGAGAGGGAGTGAAGCCATGGCTGAGAAAGATTATGACAGAATCATTTCTAGAACAAACATGATCTTCTCTGGCTAGAATGTAATAAATAATTGCTTAATTTTTCCAGGATCAGATAATCCTTCCTATTTATTAATTTTCCATTGACTGCCAGGAAAAGGATCCATGAACTAAGCCCCAGAAACCTCTCCAAAATTGTCATAAACTTGAGAAAAGTAATGTCATTTGCACCATCTGCAATTTTACTACATTTTATTACATTTTACTATGTGGTAGTTCTCTTTCACAATATGATGGGGTGTAAGTATATGTCAAGTGCTCTGCTGCAGACCTGTAGCTTGAATTGACCAGTCAATTTTAGGATTCACATCTTTATTATTCATGTTACTGCTACCAAGATAAACAGGACTCCTTCAAACTTCCTTTATTTTGCCTCCTTTGCAAGACAAATGCTTTTAAAACCAAATCTGAATTAACTGGAATTTCCATTAGGAAATATTTTGAGATTTTAGACAACTTCTTAGATGAGAATTATATAATTTATGTATGTAATATTAATGAACTAGAATAATACAAGAAGAATTCTTTTTTCTAATGCTCTGTTTTAACTATTGGAAATCCCTTCAACCCTAGGCATCTCATTATAAGAAAGAGATTATTAAACTCTAAGAAGCTTAGCAAAGAGTATAAAATTGACATGGGGATGGAGAAACTGGCATATATGAAAATTTTAATAAGGATAAATATGTATAAATTTTCTATGAGACAAAGAGAGAGACAGTTACAAATCTTAACAATCAAGCTGTATTGTAAGCACCAGAGGGAGATTATTAGGTTTTGAGTAGTTGGAGAATGAATATATTTAAGATTAGTATTAGGAAACACTTTTTTGATAGTTACATATATTAATCTATTAAATATTTTCCTAGCTGAATGACAGAAACTACAAAATTTTGACTGGATACAGCATTAGAAACTTTATTACATTAAATTATTCTACTTTCTTAAACATAATTGTCACAGAATTAGGATTTATCAAAGACAATGGATTTTTCCAGCACATCCTACAGGACCACAGTATTTCTAATTCAGAAGTTTGATAATGATCCCACCACAGGGAAATTTAGAGAACAATCAGTAAGAAGAAAACTGGAAGTTCCAAACCCTACCAGAAAGAAGGAAAAAAACAACAGAAAGGCTGAGAGAGTAAAGGACTTTGGAGCCATGATTGCTTTCTAGGAAATGTACCCAGATGGTTATAATGTTATACGTGCAGCTGCTTTGTTGTTATTGGGTTTGGGATTTTATTTTTTCACCAAAAAGTATACAGAACATAGACTAGTTCAGCAAATAAGACTCACAAGGTTTGTGTTTTCAATTCTTTTGACACTAATCTCAGTCACGTATCTTCTGTCAAATTTCGTAAGAAGAAACACAGGTTTTGCAGTGATTACCAACTAGTATTGAAATTGAAGTGACACAATGATGTAGGAATATATGGAAGCCTGAATATTGAAAAAAACATAGAGACACAGCAGCAAGTAAAGTTGTTTTTAGTTGTTTTGTCTGGCATTTTTTAAAAGAAAAATTTAATTTAGCTTGTAACATGGCACAAGTAAATTCTACCTTGACAAACAGATTCACCTTGATGTGTAATCTGAGAAATATTACTTCACCTGAGTAAGTAGATAAAAATGTATTTCTTTTTGTTCTTAGGTTTTGGTAACTATTTTTTTTTTAACTTTTTTTTTTTTTTAATAATAACATTGTTCAGAATAATAAAAACTGTATAATGTAAAAAAAATAATAAGTTGTAGATTTTTTTAAAATAGAAGGTGGAATTGTTAAATTTATGCTTAAACCTCTAGTCATGAACTGACCTCTGAATTTCAGTATTTGATCATGAAATATTAACCATTTCTAAAACTAATCTGAATGTTAAAATGTTTTATTCCATTCCATCCTTCAAAAACGTTTTTGTATCAGATGAACAATTTGTGTACAATTGCTCATCTGATACAATAACATTTTTATATCAGATGTTACTGATTTATGGTTTACTTTTTTACTGTCAATTAAGTAAAAAGAGATTTGACAACAGATCAGAGATAAGCCCTGGGGACAGCACACTAATGTTTGAAGGATGGTGTACTAGTGAGGTCCTTTGGTCTGCTGTTTCAATGGAGGTAGGGAATAGAGATCCATGTGGCAGCAAAGATGCACAGTTTATTGTTGTGTTAGAAACCACAGAAGTGCCTGAGAACAGTCACATAGGAGTTAGGGCTTCTCCCCCAAATAAGGTAGTGGGATCTGTAGCCCACCTGAAGTGCATCTATACCAATGCATGGTCACAAACTGTTCATAAACAAGAAACTGTTTCCAAAGCATATGTCTCAAACATCTGATGTGTTGAACATGATGCCCTACGGGAAAGAAGTGGAACAAGTGCTGCAGACATGGGGCATTTCTCTTACCCTCCCTTCTGTTGTTGCTCAAAGACAGAACTTGCCTAACTGCACAGGTACAGGCCAGAAAAAAATTAGAACTGGAATGACCTATTGTGCATGCTTAAGAAAGACTATATAAAAGCAATATCCCATATGTGTCTTTGTCAACCCACCATCTACAGACCAAGTTGGCTATTGTGTGACAAAATGGGATCCAAGGGTGGTGATTTCCCCTTTTCCTATACCCTCCTCTTCCTCTCTTTTCTCTTTTCTTTTTCCACTCTCTGCTCTCTCTCTTACATATATGCATAAGTTTTGTAGGCATTGAATTGTGATCAATTGATTATTGACAGGTTATTAGAAAAATAGTCTCATGGCCGAAGTGCCTTTATTTGTTCTCCAGATGGTTATCAGTTGATTGTTGCCGGATTGTCTCCATTCAGTCACTGAAGTGATCAGTTAATAGTCACCAGCACAACTGCTCCTCTGAGTCACTGTGGTGACTTGGCCCACCCTGCGGCTCTGCCAAGCTGAGACTGGCTCTTCCACCTGTATGCAGGCTCTTGCAGAGTTCAAAAGATTCATCCCCCTGGTAACCCACCATGGGCAACAAACAGGAGGATCTGGAAGCCATTGTGCAGCTGGGAAACTATGATGTAATTGCAATTACGGTGTTGCATTAAAGGGTGACAAATAAATTTGGTAAGAGACGAGTCCACTGTGTTATAGCTGGTCCTCAAGATTAGAGGGGCTAGGGGTGGTTAGTGGCTATCTCTTAATAGATAAGCCAATTATTGCAGAGTCTATAGACCTGACAGCAGATGCACAAACAGTTCATATGCTGTAGGTCTGACTGCATTCAAAAGATGCAGTTAGATATACAAAGAACACAGTTTATACTTATGCAACATTTACAGATTCTTTGAGATTCTCAGTGATAAATTCACTTAACTGCAGAATAGTTATATAGCTCTACAAACAAAAACACAAAACAAATTGCAATCATAAGGTTAATTTCCTGGGTAGTCACTTGGGGAAACTGAGGTCATAAAACTTACTAAAAGGCATCTCTTCTGGGGGTAGCAAGGATAACAAACCCATTGATCTGTCCCTGGAATTTGCTGTCAAATTCTTGTCCCTCCAAGTCAGGTATGAACTTGTGGTAGTATTTTTCCACTATCATACCAAGTGTGTCAGGTGTGGGTGTGGGGGTGTGGGTGTGGGTGTAACTGTGGTCAAGCTACTGTACCTTGAGTTGTAGCACAAAAGATTTCTTGGTATAATTTCTGAGTAACTGTGCAAAATATTTCTTGTGTGAAGCAGAATGGGAATGTGCAGCTTCCACCCAACCTCACATTCCTATTCAGTGCCATGGCAACAAAAAACACTGGATCTTCATGCTCTACTGTGCCTGCTCCAGGCATCAGGTGTTCAGCAAGTGTGGGTTTTGCAGTTTTTCACTGTTTTGTCTTCCCAAAACCTTCCAACATATGGAAACGTGGAGGAATGACTCACACAACTGGAGTGATGCAATGGATGGCTATAAACTCTTCAGAAGGGATAAAGCAAGGAAAGAGACAGTGAGGTCACCATATATGTTAGTGTGTGTTTTGACTGTCTAGATCTTGCCAATGGTGATGAAAGGTCAGACTGTTTATGTGTAACAGTCAGAGGAAAGACCAACAAGTTAAATATCAAGGTGAGATCTTGTTATAGACCACTCAATCAGGATGAAGAGACAGGTGAAATATTCTATAAGCATCTGAGAGAAGTCTCATGATCTCTAGCCCTTGTTCTTTCTAGTTCAGATGTCTGCTGGAAATATGGAACATCAGACAGAAGCAGGCTAAGAGGTTCCTGGAGTGTGTGGAAGGTAACTTCCTGACACAGTTGGTGATGAAGCCAACTAGGCAAGGCACTCCGCTGAACCTGTTTGTATTTTTGAGAACAGAGAATGACTTGTGGGTGATGTGATGGTTGGAGGTTATCCTGGGCACAGAGATCATGAAAAGATAGAGTTTTCAATCCTAAGAGAAGTGAGAAAGGGTGTTAACAGGACTGCTCTCTTGGACTTCTGGAGAGAAGACTTAGGGCTGTTTAGGGGCTTGGCTGACAGAGTCCCTTGGGAGGCAGTCCTGAAGGACAAAGGAGTTCAGCAAGGCTGGGCATTCTTCAAGAAGAAAATCTTAAAGACACAGGAGCAGGTCATGCCTATGTGCCAAAAGATAAGCCAGCAGGGAAGAAGACTAGCCTTTCTGAACAGAGTTTTGGCTAGAACTCAGGGGGAAAAAAAAAAAAAAAAAAAAAAAAAAAAGAGAGAGTTTATGACATTTGGAAGAAGGGGCAGGCAACCAAGGAGGACTAGAAGGATGTTGTGAGGTTATGCAGGGAGAAACTTAGAAGGGCTAAAGCCCAGCTAGAACTTATTCTGACTACTGCTGTAAAAGAGAAATAAAAAAAAAGATTTAAAAAATGTTTCTATAAATACATCACCAACAAAGGAAGGCTAAGGACAATCACCATCCTTTACTGGATGTGCTGCCAAACAGTGTCAAAGATTGAGGAAAAGACTGAGATACTTAATGCCTTCTTTGCCTCGGTCTTTAATACTAAGCCCAATTGTTGTCAGAGTACCCAGCCCACTGAGCTCAAAGACAGGGACTGGGAGTAAAATGAAGCCCCCATAATACAAAAGGAAATTATTAGCTCTTGTTCTCTAAGAATAATGTACTTAAAGAGCTTCCAGATCTGTTCAGCAAATTTATCCTCAAGACCAGTGTCCCAGCGAGTCCCAGCCACTAATTCCTTAAACATTAGAAAATTTGCTCTCCTAAAATTCTGTCTTCAGAAGAAAGAGAAAACTAGTCTTCACCTGGCCCAAGTACCCCAAGAGTGTGAATTCCAGCAGGTCATGATCACTTAAGACCAGGCTGACATCAATCTTGGCTTCTCTAATTATTTAATCTTGATGGTAAGCAAAAAGTCTAGTAAATCTTCTCATCTGGTTGGGAGGTCTATCGTCTGAATTAAGGAATTATTCTCAGCACACTCCAAGAGCCTCCTGGACTACTTACAGCTTGCTGTGCTTCTTTTCCAGTGGATGTCAGGCTGATTTAATTCTTCTGGAAGAGTCTCTTAGCCTGATGCTTCCTTTAACAGCCTCCCCTTGGTCGGGTAGACTACTGTGAAGTTTTCTTTGTTGTCTTGGCCCCTAATTTTGACACATAAGCTGTCCACCCATTCAACACTGTTTTTCCAAAATAGCTCAGTGCATCAAATCACTTTTTTTTTTTTTTTTTTTTTTTTGCTTGACTGTCTCTGAAGTAAATTTAAATACTGAGACCAGTATTAATTTTTTAAATTTTATTAAGTTGAAATAATTTTCATGGGAGACTTGGTAGTAAATCACCAGCCTGACTTTAAGTTTCAACCTCCTCTCAAAATTTGTTATGTAAAAGCTGTCCTTGTTAGCCAACATCCTCCAACATCTTTTGCATTTGTAATATTTAATGGTGTTAGAAAGAGAAAGAACATAGTATTTGGTTAGGCTTTATTAAAAATTCAAAAAGCAACACTTTTATTGGATGCTAATTTAACTTTTACTTATTCTTGTTCGTTATCAGCAGGATAGTTACTGAGTGACATTTTCCTGTGTATCCTTCCTTCCTTCCTTCCTTCCTTCCTTCCTTCCTTCCTTCCTTCCTTCCTTCCTTCCTTCCTTCCTTCACGATTCTCTGTCCTTTCTCAAATAATTCCTTTGCTGTGTTTCCCCACACGATGATGTCGTTGATGTACTGCAGATGTTCTGGAGCCTCACCCTTTTCCAGTGCAGTCTGGATCAGTCCATGGCAAATGGTGGGACTGTGCTTCCACCCCTGGGGCAGTCGGTTCCAGGTGTATTGCAAACTCCTCCAGGTGAAAGCAAACTGGGGCCTGCATTCTGCTACCAAAGGAATGGAGAAGAAGGCATTGGCAATGTCAATAGTGGAGTACCACTTTGCTGCTTTGGACTCCAGCTCATACTGAAGTTCCAACATGTCCAGCACGGCAGTGCTCAATGGTGGCGTGACCTCATTCAGGCCACGGTAATCCACCATCAGTCTCCATTCTCCACTGGACTTACGCACAGGCCATGTAGGGCTGTTGAAAGGTGAATGGGCCTTGCTGACCACCCCTTGGCTCTCCAGTCTACGAATCATCTCATGGACGGGAACCACAGAGTCTCTGTTGGTATGGTATTGCTGACAGTGCACTGTTGCTGTGGCGATTGGCACCTGCTGTTCTTCAACACTTAGCAGGCCCACAGCAGAGGGTTCATCTGAGAGGCCAGGCAATGTATTCAGTTGTCTGATATTTTCTGTCTCCACAGCAGCTATCCCAAAAGATGAACGATGTCCTTTTGGATTTTGAAATATCCATTTCTGAGATAGTCTATGCCGAGAATGCACGGGGCCTCTGGGCCAGTCACAATGGGGTGTTTCTGCCACTCGTTCCCAGTTAAACTCACTTCAGCTTCCAGTACAGTCAGCTGCTGGGATCCTCCTGTTACCCCAGAAATAGAAATTGGTTCTGCTCCCAAATACCTTGATGGTATCAGAGTACATTGAGCGCTGGTGTCAACCAAAGCTGTGTATTTTTGTGGGTCAGAGGTGCCAGGACATCGGATCCACACAGTCCAAAAGATCCGATTATCCCTTTCCTCTACCTGGCTAGAGGCAGGGCCCCTCTATTCCTGGTCATGGAACATGTTGCTTCCCTCCGGTAAATATGCTCCTGACGTCCCTTCAAGAGGATCGGTCATACTATCGCTCCTATACCATCTAGAATTCTGTGCAAGAGAGACTGGAGCAGCGTTGACTCTAGATGAAATTCTTGTGGTAGTTGTCTCACTTTTTAGTTCACATACCCGGGCTGCTAAAGAGGAGATGGGGTTTCCATCCCACTTACTCATGTCTTCTCCATGTTCCTGAAGGAAAATCCAGAGATTACCTCATGGGGTGTATCCTCTCTCCCTGGTTGGGGGACGCCTGCTCCTAATGGCAGAGACTCTTGTTGGTCCTGGCGAGATGTGGTAAATCTCTTCCTTAAGTTCCTTTTTCAGTTTCTGATGGCCCTCTTCAATCAAGCTTCGGACTTGCTCAGCCAGCCTTGTTTCTACGGAGGAGACATGGGTGCGAAACGGGGCTGTGACAGTGTCCTCGTAAATTCTCAGTTTGTTGACCAAGACGCCCACCCTGTCCTCGCCTTCCCTCCATTGCAGCGTTGCCAAGTAACGGTAGTACATCTCTGGTCCAAGGCGTGCGAACCTCAAGCACATCTGTGACGTGCATTGGACACCATCTGGGCTCTTAGGAAATCTCTCATCTTCTGAGAAAATTATTTCCAGCACAGCCAATTTCCTCAGGCACCGGATACCTTGTTCCATTGTGCTCCGTTTTCCTTGGTGCACCTGGAGGTCTTCTCTACAAAGGTACCTGTCCCTTACACTTGTCAGCAGTAGCTGCCAGAGGTTGAGAGTTTCTTGGGCTCTCCCGATCCCCTGGTAAATGACCACATCCTGGGACAGAGATCTCAGTTGCCTGGCCTCACTTCCATCCAGAATGGTGTCATTGGCTGCAGCGTCCCAGATGCGGAGCAGCCAGGTCAGGATAGACTCATTTGTCTGGTGGGTGAATTCCCTCCACAGGTCACACAGCTCATCCAGGGATAGTGACCCAGTGATGATTTCTGGCTTTGCCTCTTCTGCTGGGTGCAAAGGTCCTGCTGCATCCTTGTCAGTTACTATGCGGACTGATTTGCTTTTTGATTTCTTCTTCTGCACGGGGTCAACTGCAATCGGTTTAGGCTGTTCTGGTTCAGTGACGGTTTGTGTGGAGATGCTTTCAGCGCCTTTGGTTTTTTCCTCCTCTGTGTCAGTCTGCGTAGACATGAACACTGTTGTCTTGCATCTGGTTTCTTTCTCCTCTGTGATGGTCTGTGTAGACATGGTGCTTATTGCTCTGCCCTTTTTTTCCCTCTCATCCTGAGGATGCTGTGCCACAGCTCTGATCCTAAGCATGGTGTACACAGTGCAGGTCAAAGAGAAAAAAGAAAAAAGAACTGACAAGAAGATTATGCCATCCTTAACATCCACAGAGAACTCAATATTTCCAAAAACTGCTGTGTCTGGCCTGAAAAGCTGGAAAAGAACACTCTTTAATCCTCCCCCCAGGGTATGGGTATGATTGCTGAGGCCCCAGGTGTAGCAGCCTTAAGTAGGACATGCAGACAAAGTTGAGTATATATTCCAAATTATGTTCACTGTCTTGGAGGTTATCATGCAGTAGGCATAATAGACAGATAAAGCAAATTTTATACCATACCCTGGACTACGCAGGAGCATTAAAATCGGCAGATAGTTCCTCATGTGCGGAAAAATATAGAGAGCTAGATACAAGACCCATGTGAGCATGTTGAACATCATAGCGAGTAGGTGTCTTTTACAATACAAAATTGTAATTCTGACTTTTCTGAACAGCCAGGCCCCACGTTGGGCAGCAAAATATGTGCTAGTTTCAAAATAAACTAGTGGGAGACATCAAGTCAGAATAACAATTTAATAAGGAAAAAAAAAAATGCAGATAGCACTGGGTTAAACTAACAGAGTCAGGATACAACCTGACACCCTGTTAATCAGGGTGGTGGTAGCAGTCTCGTAGAATGGTGGCTGCAGTCCCCCCGAAGCAGTGATCCCGTAGAGAAAATAAAATAAAATAATAAAAAAAAAAAAATAAAAAAAAAAAATCTGATCTTCCGCAGAAAAGTCCAGTGCTGGCTAAGCAGCTCCTGTCCTCTGGAAATCCAGTGGAAAAGAAAGCATCTCTGGTATTGTTACTGATTTTATTATCAATTAAAATGAAATTGTTTGATTTTAATATAAAGATAGAATTAAGGGATATATTAGTAAAAATAATTTTACATTTATTGTATTTTGAATCTAGCAACTGACTGCTACTCTAAAATCCCCTGTACAGCCCTGTACTAAGGCTGAAGGGGCTGGTCATAATTGTTTAGTAGGAATGGTTAGAACCTAGGTAACAAAACATGAGGTTACCTTAAGCAAAAGGTAATTCCGGCAGGGGGAGATCGCGACCACCGACTCATGGACCACCTACTCCCATTACACCCCAGACCCATTTCTAGACATTTCTAACCTCTACTGCGCAGAATCGGAAGTAGGAGGAGAATATGTTAATGATTTATTGGAAGTTGTATGCTTATGTATGAAGACTTAATGAATAAGTAAGTTCTATATAAGGTGTATGATTCTGGTGCCTGGCACGTGTTGTTGGTGAGAGCACTCCCCTACACGTCCGGCCATCAATAAAGAAGTGTCTGCTTATCTGCATCACATTGGTGTCGATAAGTTATTTTTATCCTGGATTTCGGTGACAGTATTCAGAATCTCAGGTTATATCCAGGATGGAATGCTGATTTTCTCCCTCTGGGCGGAGCATCTCACAATGGGATAGGAAACACTGCCCCACCTGATTTCGACAGCTCATGAGGATGGTAATAGAATACACTGCAACCCAGGACAATCATATAACCAGCAAATATTCTAAAAATCTATTTTGTGTGTGTTAAACATGTAAAGATATTCTTATTGCCCCAGTAAATTACAAAATAAAACCAATTACAGAATTATGTGAAGGAATGATTAATCCCAGAGTAGATATTATGTACTATATATCTGGAGGAGAAATTAAGTTGTTCTTATCTCTGTGGATTTTTCCCCCATCACTTAATCTCTTCATTGTCACAGTAGTACAAGTTGATATATATCACCTTTTCCAGAGGAAGTCATCAGCTTTTAGAGCTTGTGTCACTATGGCCTGACTGCTTTTATTATCAAATGGCTTGTCTATTTTGATTCAGAAGTCTATATATTTTAGACTTCTGACTGTCTTCAACAGAAAAAGGAGAAAGTCCTTTAACAAAGTCATTGCTTCAAGTATGTTTGCTCTCATCACCTATTAAGAGAACATTGCTCACCTGCAATATAATTAAAAAATAATAATAATAACAACAAATTACATTATTTTCCTCTGATGTTAAAATATTAGAACAGAAGACAATATAGTCTGTGTTCAAAATAATATGGAAATAATTTACTGGGCTTTAAAAGAGTACATATATTCAAAAGCCTGCATCTGCTCCAGATCAGTCTTCATTACCTGTGTAAATTTACCTTATTCTTCTCAGATCTAATAATATTAGCAAGCTATAAGAAGAACAGCTGTAAACCCAGATTATATTCAGACAGAATCTACATCAAATCTTTTCAATATAAATTTAAAATCACTGCAATGATGGTATCTGAGAGCAAGAAATCAGGTCTTAAATAAGCTTATCCATGTAGTGAGACTAATAACAGAAGAACAACAGACATATTTCATATTAGATGTACTTGAAGGTTCAGATGGTTTTCAGATCTCACGTAAACAAGTGTGGATTACTAAAGTTTCTAATTGTATTAAATTTTCTGATATTTATACTCATAAATTAAAATGAGTGTTGATATCAAAATTAAAGTATGCAAGGGGAGAATTTGTTCTTTACTGAATGCTGTGAATTTGGGTTTTCATTCCACAGAGTTTGCCAGGTAACTCAGAAAGTTGCTGTGGGATCACAGACAAAGAAAAGAAAAGCAAGCTGAGCTGAAGGAAAAATTGATAAAGAAGTTCTTGGAACTGTTAGCATAACTTCAGACTGCTTCTTATGCCTAATGACCATACCCTGAGCAGGGAATAAGCAAAACAAATCTCTGAACAAGAAAAGTAACTTCTCTAGGAAAATTAATGATTAAGCAAATTACTTCAGCTGGCCAGATACTGAAGGTGTTTTCAATTCTTCTAGCAGGTCTTATGCACTCTTACAGCATTTCTGTCCAAAATACATGTACTTATCATTAATTTTCCTTCAAGAAGGAATTTCAGAAATCATAGGTGTCTATATATGCAAATCAAAATGAAAAAAAAAAAAATCTATGTGGCTGTGTATATATTGAAAATACATTCAAAACAAAAGACAATTATTAGATAGCTGAATAGAAATGGAAATTGAATATAAACTGAAACAGAAGTGTTAGACACATTGAAAGGACTATAAACGGATAAAGATGGTTTTATTCATTATTACATTTTTTTAAACAATGACAACACAAGAAGGAGAAGACAGTGAATAATATCTTTAATAAGGGCAAACTTACAATAGGTTATGAAACACAGTTTTCTTTACATACTCAAGAAACCTGTAAATGGCTAATTTAAACCTGAAGAAGTGAAAACAAAATGGTGAGTATTTCACATTTACATATGTAATGTTCATCGTTATTTATCCAAAAAGCTTTAGGGAAAGGGAAGGGTAACTCTGGTGAATCACTGTGTCATTATGCTGTTTTGAGAGGCTGGTCTGAGGGAGTTCTATGCACACCTGAGAACTCATTTTCACAAGATGAAGAAAACTATGAGTGCCATCACTTTCAGAAACAACTTCTGAAATTGTTTCTGCAGCTGAACTTTCTCTTGATAAACTATCATAATAAATCACTTCTAATATGCTTATGCTGCCTCTTCTTCACCAAGGAAATATATAAATAATCTGTGATCTATTAATTAACTCTATTTCTCAGACCATTTTGAACACTGAAAAAAGAGAAAAATAATTGCAGATATATCCTAAGAAAAGGAACTTAAGTGTTTATTTGAAAAGGGAGAAATAGATGCTTATATTAGAATACACTTTGAAGGCACAGATATTTTTACTATGTAGAACCAAAAAATAATAAAAACTAAATTACTGTGAACTTTCAGATTAATTATAGCTACTCTGAATTTGTTTTTCCATTCCCAAACCATTTAGTTGGGAACTCATTTACTGCTTGCTCTTTAATCCACATAAATGTGAAACTCAACTGCATTCATGTTGAACAACGGTTTTGTAAAAAAAAAAAAAAAACAGTCTACTATGTTTGTTAACTTTGGTCTCCAGATTAAATTTAAAATACAGAAGTACAAGGGATAATTTTATCATTACAGTCTAATGAGGTCATCCTGACATTCTTTTTTCAGTGTGTAGGTGATACCTCACTCACCACTAAAATGTTAGCGTGTGTTGAAAAATCTTGGCCCACACCCTAGAAAGTTTTCACAGCGCTGACTAGGTACTATCCTAAATACTTCAGGGAAGGTCCAGAAAAATAGACAAAGGCAATAGCAGGCAATAACTTGAATAAGCTGAAGTCTGCCTGATAGCCAGTTTTATTATCTCTCATGATAACACACCAAGAGTATCCATGGACTTAAAATTTTCAAAACATAATTTCCTTTGAACTGGAAGCCATATAACCCTGACAGAACACTATCATACCTGTTTGAAAAGAAATTCCAATGCTCTAAAATTTATTTAGACACAATTTCACTTATAAATATAGTCCTCATTAAGGAAGTATAGTTACTTTTCAAGCTTGATACTACAGTGTAATTTTTGGATAAATGTGCTTTTAGATCTACATAGTTATGAAAACTGGAATGACCTTCCCAGGCTTCTGATATGACTTGACTTCATAGATCTAGCACATAGTGATAAGAACACACTATGATCTACTCAGGAGAAGTGCTGCTGTCTGGAGTTGTCAGGGTTTGAATGTATTTTTGTTTCATCTGTAATAATAGAATACAGATATTTTCTTTTTTACAAAAATTTACATGTTATACAGACTTGAAATGATACGCAGTGATTTTCTCTAATACAAAATTAGACTCTGAGGATCTTGAGTTTGTCACTTTATATATTTCATCCATTTATATCTGAACTGATGATAAGCAGTTCTTAGCCTGTTTCTAAATTACTTTGTTAAAGGTAGCATTCCCTCTTTTCCTGTACCTACGGAGACCTTTCCAAAGGACTATGCTTAGTTATCAGTATACCTCTTCACATCGGTAGCAAGATTAGACTCTAAAACCTTCAGCACCATGATATGTATTAAAAGGTAGTGAAAGGGTTTGAAGATTTTCACTTCACTAACTGAAGCCTACAAAGAGATGGCAACAAAACAAAAGCTCTGATTCAGAAAGTAGAGCATCACATAGAAGCTTCTCATCTGAATCATTTAGACCTAGCATATTTCTTGTCAGAACTCTTTTTAGTTTATGTATCTACTTCTTGTACACAAAAGGTTTCACTGTTGACAGCTTTTAATACAAGACAACCCAAAGAATGTGGAGTGATTTCGGGAATAATTCTGAAAGAGGACATCATCACCTTCAATGTATGTTTAGTATATGATTGAACCTATACTCAGTACACATTTAGTATACAGTAGCTTCAGTATACAAACTTTTAATATCTTCTTTGAAAATGCTACTGTACCTTAAAAGCTGTAGAGCAACTATGTGTGTATGAAGGTCACACAAGTTTAAATGTAGGCTTTATTAAATTTATTGGAGAGTATGTTTATTTCAAGTGCTTCCCCTAAAAAGGTGCTTCATCTGAAATAATATTTCAGAGACAATACTACCTGCTTGTAACTTTCATTCACAGTTTGGGTTTGTTTTTTTTTTTAAATTTTAATTCTTGAAGAAAATGTGCCAAACAGCATGTCGCTTTGGCATATTGGTTATGCAGAAGCCAACAGCAGGAACAATAGATTTTAGAATACAATCCCAGACCCTCTGGTTACATGAGACAATTTTAAAGTTGCATTAATTTTTTATTAGCATTATGACAATTGACTCAATAACAGCAGCCTTCATGGCAAGATTATGAACTTTATCAGAGCATTTAAAGTAACCACAGTCTATTGTTTCTGCAAGAAACAACAGCAACCATAGTTTCACTCTACTTCAGATTAAATAATTCTTCCATAACATGGAAAGATTTGTCTTTAATAGAAAAAACCATTAGTATCTTTCTATAAGAGCAATTAATGAACCTTCTCAGTACTGAGTGAAATCTCTGATTTTAATAGGCGTATTGAGTAGTAATGGTCTGCTTGCTATAAAAACTCTTTATAGTATGACCTTATATAAAAGGATGTGTTACCTTTAAATTATGCAGCTTAATTGAAGGAAAAATGTAAAATATTACACAAATGTATAATCATAAAAGAACATATAAAAACTTTGTTTTCTTCCTAGTTAACTGAGTAGCATGCTATTAGAAATTACAAAACATTCTAGTGTATAGCAGTTCTTATCATATTCATTGTTATTCATACAAAACAAGCAACATTGCTAAAAGGAACTTCAGAGTTTAAAGATTTCTGTCTGCATCATTTAATATATTGGTTCTTGATGGTAGTATTTAATGCAGTGCCTAAAATCCTGTCACAGAGTTGCCATAATAAGATCATCCTGTGTCCCATTATTGAGTTTAGCATCATGACCCTGTTGGCTTTTGTAATGCAGTTGTAGTTCTCAAGCAGTTCATCACATACATTTTTGTGTGTTATAGCAGACAATTTTGATGATTTTTTTTTTTTTTTTTTAAAATTATCCACTGGAATAGAGTGCAGCACAGTCCATCATGTGGCAATTTGATCTTCTTCGTTTTCATATAAGTATCTTGTCTTTATTAGTCTGGTCATAATTATGATGATAAATTTTCCTATCAGTTGTCAATTATTTCTTTGTTCTTTGAGTTTTCCATCATCTATTACAGATGTAATTTAGCATGACAAGTTACTAAATATTGCAAAAGACCAAAATATATGAATGGTTATTTGTAACAGTTTTCTGTAAAATGTTAAGTGAAAGAAAAAAAAAAATTACTTATTAAATCTGCACAGATCTATATGAGAAGATTTACCTTTTTACATAGTTGGGAAGACCTATTATAGCTGACAAGCCACACACATTCAAGGCTCTGTAACAATATATACTGGAACATACTGTAAGTATTCAAATATGTTTTAAAGGACAAGATAATTCCCACAAATAAAATGCCTTAGCTTCATTCCAAACTTTTCCAAGTTACTGATCCAAATTTTGAAACTGTTTAGCAGAGACTGAAAAAAAAAATGGTGAAAGCAGAATGGTTATGCAAAAAAGTTAGGTATCATCTATTGAATACAGGAAAATTATTATTTCCAACCCTAAATCTGAAAAGGTATGATGTTCTTAAAATATACATTTCCATTTAACTGGAATATGACTTTAAATTATATTGTTATTATGAAAAATTAGAACATCTTGACTTTAGCGGCTTAAACTGCAGGGAAGAAATGTTGGTAACCCATGACTGTTTCTGAACTTCAGGAAAACCCTGAAATACACACTAATTCATCTTAGAAATGCATTTATATTTCAAAAGGTTTTTTTAAGAAAGGTTTCCTATTTTGTTTCTAGTTTCCTATTAGTAAACTATACAAAATTTCCTGTTTTGTTTGTAGTTCATATAATTAACTTTTTTTTTTTTTTTTTTTTTTCCATGCTGTAGTTCTTGGAATTCACCTGTAAAGTGCAGATGAAGTAATAATTAACTTCTGAAAAGTGAACCGTTTACTATTATCAGACATAAAATGTCAGTGGTTTTGCTAAAAAGACCTTGAATAAAGCAGTAAGAAAACTTAGTGAAGTGGGAGGAGGTTTAGTCAGATCACAATAAAGCTATTTGTGGAAACTTCACAGTATTTCAATCCACCTAAATCAGTGCTTGACTGTATGTAATGTATAAGAAAGAAAACAAATCTGAAGAAAAGTTTGATTGTTTCTTCAACTATAACAGTAGTTAACATACTCTTTAAATCTCAAGATTTCTATTAAACAGTGTGTTTTACCGCTGAGCTTTCTCTTGTTCGTGATATCTATGCTGAAATATAGCTTGTGAGTTTAAATTAATTTTGGTTTCTCTATGAAAAATAAATCATGTTATGGATTATTCAGATAATTCATATGCATTTCCTTAAGAAGGAAATATGTCTTGTGATTTATTTATGATTACAGCTTTCTAGGTATTTTAAAGGAAAGAACTAGCCAACAAATTTTTGCACAGTAGATTTCATATTGATATTTCCACATAAAAGGAATACATGGCTATGTTTCCACCTAAAACCACCATTACAGTCCACTTCTGATATGTTAAAGATCTGTGTTTTATTAAATATACAAATCTTGGATTATGAAATACAGAATATTAGGTAAGTAATGGATTTGAAAATGTGCATGTCTATTAAATTATGTTTACCTTGACTCTTACAGGTCTCTTGATATGTTCTGTTGGTTATAAATCATAATCACAAAAAGTCATATAATGAACATAAGACTAACATAAGAATATCTACCCATTTTAGATTATACCCAAAAGCTTTTAGGTCAAGATTTTAAAAGATATATGCAAAGTATTTCCAGAGTTTATTACTTTATAGCTCTAAGTTCTACTAATGCAGCATTTCATTGAGATACCATCTTCCTCTAAATTAGCCTCAGGAAGAAAATTGGAGTGATTTGTCTCCTGACTTGAGTATAAATCATGAGAGAAGCTTAAGACAAATGGCAGTGTGTGAGTCAGGAAGGGAGACAATGATGGAGAAAAGGGTAGCAAAAATCTGCATAAAGCTTTCCACTGTATTTTCATATGAAATATATGAGCCATTGTGCTTTTAAGACGAAACTGAAAGGAAAGTAAATGTTCTTGTTTCCCTTTCATAGCTGTCTTAATTTCTGAGGACAGATTTCTGTAATTTCTGTCAACTTTGACATGGGATTTTTAGACACTCAGGACTATTTGAAAATCCCTGTCCAGACCTCCTCAGTATACACATGTGATGATACCCCTGACAGTGATAAAAATAGTTTGAAGTGTATATACACAAGAGAAAATCACATTAAAGATTTTAGGAATAGGGTGAGCAGTGACACAATATGATTTTGGATGTCAAGAAGTGTAAGTTAGTGTCTAGCACCTGTCTTTCAGATGTGCAGAAGCTGTATAAGCCACCTGGCCCAAATCTAGTTGATCTGCAATATATCAGCAGTGTAAAATATCTAGTGGTAAGGAAAGCAGTAAAGAAAATATAAATTTCCTCATGAGAAAAAACATTTTAAAGTATAGCTAGGCTATGAGAAGATGTTTGAAAAATACAGTGTGAGGACATACCTAGCTTGCATGATTCATATCACTTTCATGTGCTTACAATCTATGCCAAAGAGCTATCTAGGTCCTACTTACCTAAGGATCAAGTGAATAGAAGGGACATGTTTCCTTTAGCTGTGTTGACTCTGAAGTTAGAAGATGGGATAATCTAGCCACATCAACTTTAGATAAAATTAAATGCATGAAACACTTATGAAAGTAAAATCAATTTCAGATATTATGTAAGTGACATGCAACAACTGGTAAGTATATAAAACAAGTTAACATGTAAGGCATGCCTATATATCTATGTGATTACATATTCTAAAACCAAAAATCAGCATCTACATCAAAAAACACCAAGAAAGTCCATTATGTATCTGTTCTACAGTATTTTAAAGATCAAGCAGAATTCAGAAACATTCATATATTAAAGTAATTTTACTTTTCCTTTTACTGAAATTTTTCTTAAAAGATATAAATTAAATTTAAGGACTTATTTAAGACATGTTCCATAGAATATCTAAAGTATTTACCAAAGTATTCCATAAAAAAATAATTTTCCATATATACAGAAATAAATATTTGTATTACAAATCCATCCTTCCACACATAAAAGTCTCAGAGTATGGTCACAGGTTTTCCAAGCAATTGACTTTCGAAGTGCTACTATATCGATGCTAAGAAATTTTATCAAAATTACTGTCCTGGTTTCTGTGGGCTAGAGTTAATTTTCTTGAGCTGGGAAACAGCATAGCATGAGCGCCTGACTCAGATTTTGGCCAGGATAGAGATAACTTGCTTTGAGCTAGGAGGAAGCACAGCTGGAGTCGTGGGCCCAGATTGGCCATTGGAGTATTCCATATCATGTGACGTTATGCTCAGTATATAAAGGAGGCGGGTTCTCTCTCACTTTCAGTTAGCATAGTGGGATCTTTGTTCCGTTGGGATCTCTTCTGGGAGCAGACTGCGTACCAGTTGGTGGTTGATGAGCAAACACATTGTGCATTACCTGTTTGTACTTCATATTATTATTGTTTTGTTACCATCATTAAAATGCTTTTTATTTCCAACTACAAGTATTTCCTTTCTATTTCTCTCTTATTTTACCAGGTGGGGGAAAAGATGATTGGCTGTGTGGTGATTTGCTGCCATCCAAGTTCAAACCATGACAGTCTTTTCTAGTGCCCAACATGGAGCTCAAGGGTTAAGATAACAGATATGGTCATAGTGTCAGTTGCTGAGTTCCTTAAAATTTTATCTCCACATTTGCTGTATATAGTCCCTATGCTGCTAAATAGCACCCATGGGAGTTGGGTTAAGATTATGTTTTTGCTGTACTATGTGACATTGATTTATGGCATGATGCAGTCATCACTCCTGAGGCTACCTATAATTGTGTCTGAGAATTTGGGGAATTTTGAATATCCTTGGAATGTTAATACTAACATGGTCATGTTACTGTGGGGAACCAGTGTGGTTTTGCATGTGGTTCAGGTTTTATGCAGGGTTAAGCAACTATTTAAGAGTGTCACTTGGAAACCTACCCCAAGGTTAGAGAATTATGAGTGGGTGTGGGTGTGGGATAGCATAGGCAAGTACCTATAACAATAAGCACCTCTGATGTATTAGAACTTCACTCCCAAACAGGTTCAGAATCCTGAAGAAATAGTAAAATATTTGGAAAAGGTAAGTTGTCACCCTTGTAATTCCAGAGAGGAACAGATCACTGCAACATGCTGGAGCCCGGCCCATGCCTACCAAGTCCTATTAAATACTATACAATACCCTCAAAGGCAAGAGAAGTGTTCTGGATCCGGTAGCAAAATTACAGGCATTGCAGCCACTCCAAAGTCCAGAACAGAAACTGCAGCAGAATGGTTGACTTTGCTCATGATCCTATGAGAAGAAATTCTGACTTGTATTCAGAAGTCAGTGATCAAGATGAGGCTGAAACCCGTGCACACCACCCTGACCCATTTGTTGTTAGCAAGTCTTATGACCAACATCAGAGGGGCCCTGCCTCCAGCCAGGCGGAGGACAGGGACAGCCGAGTTCAGTGGACCGTGTGGATTCGATGGTCTGGCACATCTGGCCCCCAGCAGTACAAGGCTCTAGTGGACATCGGTGCTCAATGCACCCTAATGCCATCAAATTTTAAAGGGACAGAATCCATTTGTATTTCAGGAGTGACAGGGGAGTCTCAACAGCTCACTGTGTTGGAGGCTGACAGCAGCCTAACTGGGAATAAGTGGCAAAAGCACTCCATTGTGACTGGCCCAGATGCTCCATGTATTCTTGGCATATATTATCTCAGGAGAGGGTATTTTAAGGACCCAAAATTGTTTCGGTGGGCTTCTGGTATAGCTGCCTTGGAAACAGAAGGAATTAAACAGCTGTCTGTGTTACGTGTTTTCTCAGAGGATCCATTTGTTGTGGGACTGCTGAGGGTCAAAGAATAACAGCTGCCAATTGCCACTACAACAGTGCACTGATGGCAATATCGCACCAGTCAAGATTCTGTAATCCCTATCCACAAACTGCTTTGTCAACTAGAGAGCCAAAGAGTCATTAGCAAGACGCACTCCCCCTTTAACAGCCCCATATGTCCAGTGCGAGAGTCTAGTGGAGAGTGGAGATTAATACTGGACTATCTGTCCTGCATGAAGTCACGCCACCACTGAGTGCTGCTGTGCCAGACATGTTGGAACTGCAATATGAACTAGAGTTGGAGGTGGCCAAGTGGTATGCCATGACTGGTATTGCCAATGCATTTTCCTCCATCCTTCTCTCTGGCAGCAGAATGCAGGTCACAGTTTGTTTTACCTGTGTGTGTGTGTGTGTGTGTGTGTGTGTGTGTGTGTGTGTGTGTGTCCAATACACCTGGAATCGACTGCCCCAGGGGTGGAAACACAGCCCCACCATTTACCATGGACTGACCCAGAATGCCTGGAACAGGGTAAAGTCCTGGAACACTTGTAATACATTGATGACATCATTATAGAGGGTAATACAGCAGAAGAATTTTTTATAAAACAGAGAAAATAATCCAAATCCTTCTGAGAATCTGTTTTGCCGTAAAGCAGAGTAAGGTCAAGGGACAGAAGACTCATTTTTTAGGAATAAAATGGCAAGATGGTGTTTTGCTGATTAGGGATACCTATTAAACTCAGACACCAGAGTGAAAAGAGTCAGTGTATTTTACTTACAATAAAAAATATTACATAAAACATACAGTAAGAAAAGCCAGAATAGTGCACTTAAACATGAAAATACAAGGTAATGCATCAAATCATTACTACACAAGAGAGAGAACAGTGATTAAGAAAGATCCATCACCACTTCCATATATTACCGTCATCCAGATCTGCAGTCGCTGGGCAGCCCCAGTTACAGGGAGGATTTGGAGAGTCTGTCCCGGCAAGTGGGAAATCCTACGCAGTGCGTCCACCCATAGGTGAGGCTTCCAAAGTTGCTGTGAGTAGGTCCAGCCTTATATACCCCAAAATCAGCAATCCAGAATAGCTGGCACCTTTGTTTTAAGCGGAAATACCTGGTTTCAGTCTCATATTAGGTTCCCCCCAGAGCCTGGCCAGGGCTCAAGGAAGAAGCTAAAGGAGTTTCTCTGCTTATCTGATGGGATTATGTGCAAGGTCTCACATCAGGTCTTGGGGACAGACACCTGCCTCCATAACTCTATTCTTCTATTCACATACAAAGAGAGGGAAATATACATTCATGATAGCTACATCCTCTATGCATATTTCATTACGGATTACATTCCGGGTTAACAGTGGTTATTTGGGGCCTGTTGCTCAGGCTTCAACACTTCCACCTTTTACATCAGAATAGGTGGTTTATTATAACTCAGTATAATACCTGTTAGCACAATGGTTATCAGTTATAAAATATACAGGATTCATCTATAGGTCAATGGGCCTATTGTTCAAGCCTTAGCACTTCAGATGGATGTCATCAGATTCTGATAGAGGTGACTGATAAAATAACAGCTATGTCCCCACCAACTAAGAGAAAGGAAATGCAAACTTTCTTGGGTGTTGGGCATTTCTGAAGACTGCACATTCCAAATTACAGCCAGATTGTCAGCCCTCTCTATCAATCAGGTGACCCAGAAAAATAATGATTTTTATATGGAGTCCTAAGCGTTTGTACAAATTAAGCAGGAAATATTTCATGCAGTAGCCCATGGGCCAGTCCGGGAAGGGCAGGAGGTTAAGAACATGCTCTACACTGCAGCTGGGAAGAATGGCCCTACCTGGAGTCTCTGGCAGAGAGCACCAGGGGACACTTGCAGACGACCCCTGGGGTTTTGGAGTTGGCCATACAGAGCATCTGAGGATGGCTATACTTCAACTGTAGAGATATTGGCAGCATAAGAAAGCATTTGAGCTGCTTCAGAAGTGACTAATTCTGAAGTACAGATCCTCCTGGCACCGCGACTGCTACTGTTGGGCTGGAAGTTCAAAGGGAGTGTCCCCTCTACACATCATGCAACTAATGCAATGCGGAGCAAATGGGTCACACTGATAACACAGGGGGTTTGAATAGGGAGTCCCAGCTGCCCAGGAATATTGGAAGTGATTATAAATTGGCAAGAAGGCAAAGATTTTGGAATGGTGCCAGAGGAAGACTTGATGTGTGCTAAAGAGTCCCCACTATATAATAAATTACAGGATAATGAGAAGCAATATGGCCTGTGCACTGAGGGGTTATGTCACATTCTGAAAAAACATCGAAGGTGAAAGTCAGATGTGTAGACCCCCACATGGCCTTGCTCTTTCAAAAGCGTAAACTTTAAGCTATTCAGGGAGCTACTTGGGAGTCCATGATGGCTGATGAGATGTTAAGAACCAATTTTAAAAGCACAGGAACAGGCAATTCCACTGTGTTGTAACTCAAGCAAGTAGGATAGAAGAAAACCTTGGCTGAATAAGTAAATCATCTCGAACTGAGGATGAAAAAAAATTGTATGATCTCTGGAAGGGAGGTCAAGCTTTGCAAGAAGATTACAGAGTCATGGTTTGCATATGCAGGGAGAAGACATAAAAGGCCAAAGCTTAGCAAGAGTAAAAACTGGCCAGTGTAGTGTCAGACAATAAAGTTATAATGAAAATACTGGTGTGACACTTGTTGAAGGTGGTCACCTGACACTGCTTTTTTTTTTTGGTTTTTTTTTTTTTTACATCGGTCTTTAAAAATATGAGTAGACCTTTGTGTTGGTTTAGGCTCTGCTGGGAGCAGAGACCATTTTGCCGTTGCTCCTCCCCCACCCTCAGCCGGTCAGGCTGGAAGTGAGGCACAAACCCCGGGTTAAAATAATATTTAATACAACAGTGTAATAAGCAATCTGAAGAACAACAGTAGCAATGATAACAACAATAAACAGCAATAACAGTAAATAAGACAAAAGATAAACAGAGAAATATTGCAATACTTACAGTCAGCTGTGTGCTTCCTGCGAACAAAGCTACCAAGGAAAAAGCTTCCTGCCCTGCCGCACCAGACCTGATGTCAGCATGGTGTGAATAACGCGGCCGGAGATCCCTTCCTCCTCTCTGATGGGGAAAGTTAAATCTACCCTAGCTGAACCAGGATAATCCACACCTTTATTCTATACCATCTGCATCATGTCCAGCTGCCATTTAGCAGTTAACAATAACAAAACAACAATTTACAAAGGCACAGCATAATTCACGGTATGTTCTCACCCAGAATCAAGTCCCCCTGTGGTACGCATCAGACCTCCCCATTGTTCTGCATCAACCACCAGGTACACCCAGGTCACTGAGCAAAAGCAATCCTGTGGATGCGTTTGCCTTTACCTTTGCCTGTCGCAGGACTAAACCAGACTATTTTTCCCAATATATGCCTCATGCGCACCACAGGGACTTTATCCCCATCTACAGAACGTGGAGGTTTAGACTGAGCCGGGCCAGCTCGACTGGCAGATCCTCTTGTGTTGACGAGCCAGGTGGCCTTTGCTAGATGCATGTCCCAGTCTTTGAAGGTCCCACCTCCCAATGCTTTCAATGTGGTTTTTAACAGTCCATTGTAGCGCTCTATCTTCCCAGAGGCTGGTGTGTGGTAGGGGATGTGTTAGACCCACTTGATGCCGTGTTCTTCTGCCCAGGCATTTATGAGGTTGTTTCGGAAGTGGGTCCCGTTGTCTGACTCAATTCCATTTGGGGTGCCATGTCGCCACAGGACTTGGGTTTCAAGGCCCAGGATGGTGTTCCAGGTGGTGGCGTGGGATGCTGAGTAAGTTTCAAGCCATCCAGTGGTTACTTCCACCGTAGCAAGTACATAATGGTTCCTGTGGCGGGTCTGTGGCAGTGTGATGTAGTCGATCTCCCAGGCCTCTCCATATCTATATTTCAGTCATTGCTCTCCATTTCACTGGGGCTTCACCCGTTCGGCCTGTTTGATTGCAGCACACATCTCACATGCGTGGATGATCTCTGCAATGGTGACAACAGTGAGGTCCACCCCTCGATCTTGAGCATACCTGTATGTTGCATCTCTACCTTGGTGGCCTGAGGTCTCATGGTCCCACTGGGCTAAGAACAGTTCACCTTTGTGCTGCCAGTCCAAGTCCACCTGAGTCACTCTGATCTTCGTAGCTTGGTCTACTTGCTGATTGTATCGATGTTCGGCGGCAGCCCGACTCTTGGGTACATGGGCATCCACATGGCACACCTTCACCACGAGGTTTTCCACAAGGGCTGCAATATCCTGCCACACCTCAGCAGCCCAGACAGTTTTACCCTTACGTTGCCAGTTGTTCTGTTTCCATTGCTGCAAACATTTCCACATGGTATTTGCCACTGCCCACGAGTCGGTGTAGACTTAGAGCCTTGACCACTTTTTCCACTCAGCAATATCCTAAGCAAACTGGATGTCTTTCTCCTCTGTGAACTGGCTCAATTCACCCTGTTCCTCAGCAGCTTCAGTGACCCGTCGTGTGGGAATCCACACAGCAGCCTTCTATCGTCGATGTTTTCCCACAATGTGACAAGACCCATCAGTGAACAGGGCATATCGCTTCTCCTCATCCGGCAGCTCGTTATATGGTGGGGCCTCCTTAGCACGTGTCACATCCTGTTCTGGTAACATCTTGGAATCATTGCTCTCCAGCCAGTTCATGATCACCTCTAGTATCGCTGGATGCCTGGGATTTCAAATTCAAGCCCGTTGTGTTATCAGCGCAACCCGTTTACTCCACATGGCATCTGTTGCATGATGCGTGGAGGAGGCTTTTCCTTTGAACATCCACCCCAGCACGGGCAGTCGGGCTGCCAGGAGAGCTGTGTTTCAGTGCCGACCACTTCTGAGGCAGCTTAAACTCCTTTGTACACTGCCAGTATCTCCTTCTCAGTTGGTGTATAATTAGCTTCAGAACCTTTGTATCCCTGGCTCCAAAGGCCTAGAGGTTGGCCTCGGGTTTCCCCAGGTGCTCTCTGCCAGAGGCTCCAGGTAGGGCCATTCTCCCTGGCTGCAGAGTAGAGCATGTTCTTAACCACCTGCCCTTCCCAGACTGGCCCGAGGGCTACTGCTTGGGCAATCTCCTGATTAATTTATTCAAAGGATTTTTGCTGCTTAGGGCCCCATTCAAAATCATTCTTCTTCTCACTGGTTATGTGGAAGAGAGGGCTCATAATCAGGCTGTAGTTTGGGATGTGCATCCTCCAGAACCCCACAGTGCCCAGGAAAGACTGAGTCTCCCTTTTAGAGGTTGGTGGGGCCATGGCTGTTATCTTGTTTATCACCTCCATTGGGATTTGGTGACACCCATCTTGCCATTTTATTCCTAGGAATTGAATTTCCCTTGCAGGCCCCTTAACTTTCTTTTACTTAATGGCAAAACCGAACTTCAGGACGATTTCAATTATCTTCTTCCTTTTCTCAAACTTTTTCGGCTGTGTCCCCCCATAAAATGATGTCATCAATGTACTGTAGGTATTCTAGAGCCCCATCTTTCTCCAGTGCAGTATGGACCAGTCCATGGAAAATGGTGGAGCTGTGGTTCCACCCCTGGGGCAATCGATTCCAGGTGTACTGGATGCCTCTCCAAGGGAACATAAACTGTGACCTGAACTCTAGAGCTATAGGAATGGAGAAGAACACGTTAGCAAGGTCATTTGTGGCGTCCCACTTGGCTGCCTTTAACTCCAGTTCATACTAGACTCTAGCATGTCCAGCACTGCAGCACTCATTACTGGCGTAACTTCATTCAGGCCATGGTAGTCCACAGTTAGCCTCCATTCACCATTAGGCTTTCTCACTGGCCATATAGGGCTGTTGAAGAGTGAGTGAGTTTTGCTGATCATCTTCTGGCTTTCTAGTTGACGGATCAGCTGATGGATGGGGACCAGGGAATCTCGGTTGGTGCGGTACAGCCGCCTATGCACCGTCCTTGTAGCAATCGGCACTCACTGCTCCTCAACCTTAAGCCGCCCCACCACTGATGGATCCTCTGAGAGGCCAGGTAAGGTGGACAACTGTTCAACCTCCTCCGGGGCAGATACACCAAAAGCCCACTGGTACCCTTTTGGGTCTCTGAAGTACCCTCTCCTGAGATGCAGGATGCACAGGGCATCTGGGCCAGTCACAATGGGGTGCTTATACCAGTCCTTCCCAGTCAGGCTCACTTCAGCTTCCAGTAGGGTCAGCTCTTGGGATCCCCCTGTCACTCCGGAGATGCAGATGGATTCAACCCCACTGTAGCTTGATGGCATCAGGGTGCACTGTGCACCAGTGTCCACCAAAGCCTTACATTCTTGTGGGTCTGATGTGCCAGGCCATTGGATCCACACTGTCCAGTAAATCCGATTATCCCTTTCCTCCACCTTGCTGGAGGCAGAGCCCCTCTAATTCTGCTCATCATCAGTCACTTATTGTAAGAATGATTCACTGGTCCCCTCAAGAGGGTCAGTCATATCGTTTGCCATTCTATTCTGTCTGGGAGATTTCTGACTGGACACTGGAGCTGCGCTCTTCTTGGACGACTCCCCTTTTGTGATGGTCTTCCCTTTCAGCTGCTCTACTTGTGCAGCTAGGGTGGCAGTGGGCTGTCCATCCCACCTCCTCATGTTTTCTCCACGGTTGCAGAAGAAAAACCACAGGGTGCCTCATGGTGTGTGCCTTCTGCTGCCTTTCTCTTGGGTGGGGAAACGTTTACTTCTAATGGCTGAGACATCAGCCCGTGCAGGTGAAATGTAGGACATGTCCTCTTCCATTTTCTGGACACTCTGAGACAGTTACTCCATAGCTGAGACCAGGGAATGCTGAGATGAAGGGAGATTTCCCTCATATTGCTGGAGCTTGCCAACTACTCCATCCACTGTTAGAGTGTGGGTGTCTGTCCACCAGGACACTCCTACCAATGCTTTCAAGTGTGCTTCTGGTGCACTCTTCAGGAACTTTCACCACATCAAGTGTGTGCAAGTGGCCTGATCTGGGTCCATGGGTGACTGTTCATCATTCAGATCACCATAGATCATCTCAAACACAGCCAGTTCCCTGAGGTTCTGGATGCCTTTCTCAATGCTGGTCCATTTGCTTAGCTGACATAGGATATCATCCTTGTAGGGGTGCCTCTCCCTTACACTGAGCAGGAGTCACTTCCAAAGGCTGAGGGTTTGAGTCTGTTTCCCTATTGTTCTATCAATACCAGCATCCTTGGCCGAAGATCCCAGCTTCTTGTCCTCTCTCCCCTCCATCTCAAAAGCACTGTCTCCATTGTCCCAGCATCGGAGCAGCCATGTGCAAATCTGCTTGCCTCCCAGGCAGCTGAAATCTCTCCGCATATCTCGCATCTCAGTCAGAGATAGAGATTCGTGGATCACCAGTGGTCCTTCCTCCTGTTCCTGTGCTGGGCCTGGCTCATCCCCATCCCCCACTTTGCAAACTGACTTTCTGGTATATTTGGTTTTCTGTATCAGGGCGACTGATACCAGCACTTTCTGTCTCTCTGGCTCAGTCTCTGTGCTGGTGGAGGCGATTGAGACTGTCTCTGCCTGTCCCCCCCTGCCCAGATACTTTACCAGCAACTTCACTCTCAGGTTCTGTAGCCTTTTCTTCCCCTTGAGGGTAGTGGGTGGTACTAAATAGGACAAGGTAGGCATGAGCAAGTCCCCAAAACATTGCAGCGAGTTGTGTCTCTTGGGATTCGCCAGCTTGGTAACACACCTTTTGTAAGCACTCCATCAGTTTATCAGGGCTCTGCATTTGTTTGGGAGTGAAATTCCAAAGCATTGGAGGTGCCCACCGACTCAGGCCTTTGCCCATCTTTTCCCACACCCCTTGCCACTTACTATTATCTGACCCTGGGGCAGGTTTCCAGGCACTGCTATTGTTAGAGAAGTGCCACATGGCCAAAACCAAAATCAGGCAGACATTCAGAAAGCATTGTGCCACAATGACACTGGCCTGCAGGCTCCAAGGATAACTGAAGCTCTCAAAACCCAAGAGGATCTCTTCCCCTGGCTCACCCATAGAGGGGTTGGGAACTCTAACAAAAGCCCAGGCAGCAAACAGGTACCGGCCCGCCCCCCCACACCCCCAGCGATACAAAGGCATTATAAGCAGTCAGTAGCCAGTATAACAAATCAAGCCCTTTATACATTTTCCAACTATAAGAAACACCAGCACTGGGAACACACAATGGATATAAAGAATAATCCAGCCTCACCATGCAAGCAAGTGGGCCAGCACTGCAAACATTTTCTTGTCAAACAGTACAAATGCAAACAGGAAAATTACACCCAACAGATTGCTCTAACACACTGTGGTCAGGGTCTCTCCCATTTTGATTCTTATTTCAACCCTCTTGTGCCCCACGTTGGTGCACCAAAAATGCTGTGTTGGTTTAGGCCCTGCTGGGACCGGAGACCATGTTGCTCTTGCCCCTCCCCCACCCTCAGCCAGTCAGGCTGTAAGTGAGGCACAAACCCCGGGTTAAAATAAGAAGACATTTAATACAAGATTGTGCCAAATAACAGTCTGAACAATAATTGTAGCATTGATAACAACAATAAACAGTAATAACATTAAACAAGACAAAAGATATACAGTGAAATACAGTAATGCCTACAGACAGCCCCATGCTTCTCATGATCAAAGCCACAAAGGAAATCTTCCCGCGCTGCCGCGCTGGATCTGACCTCAGTATGGCATGAATAACCCGGCTGGAGATCCTATCCCCCTGCTGGGGAAACTTAACTCTATATTAGCTGAACCCGGACAACCTTGAACTACCCAGTCCTCTGAATTGTGAGACCATGACTACAGGAACAATAAATTTCCATTTGTGAACACTGAAATTGTAAGGGATCAATTGCATTAGTTGAACGTTCAGAAGTCCATGGGGACAAGTGGGATTCATCCCAGGTTACTGGAGGAGTTAGTGGATATTACAGCAGGACCCTCTCAACCATCTACCAAAGGTCTTGGGAGTCTGGGGAGGTCCTTGCTGGCTGGAAGCGAGCCAGTGTTACTCCAATTTAGAAAAAGAACAGGAAGGAAGACCTAAGAAACTACAGATCTCTTAATCTGTCCTCAGTGCCTGAAAAAAATATGGAGAACAGCATACTGGCTTCTGTTAAAAGGCATCTAAAGGACAATGCAATCATCAGGTACAGTCAACATGGGTTGACAAAGGAAAGTCCTGTCTAATTTGTATGATATCCTTCTCTTGTTTTCTGCATTTTAGTAAGGTTTTTGATAGGGTCCCTTACTAAAACCTCTTGGACAAGTTCTCCAGCTTTGAGATGAGCAGGTACAGGTTGCACTGGGTGATAAACTGGCTGAACAGCAGGACTCAAAGTGTTGTAGTGAATGGGCTAGATCTGGCTGGAAATCAGCCATCAGGGGTATTCCTCAGGACTGAATTCTGTAGCCAGTTATGTTCAATGACTGTGATCAGAAGGTAGGATGTTCAGTGAATCTGGAGGTAGGAGTTGAATGCACCATTAGCATTTTTGCTCATGATACCAAACTGGCAGGTGCTGTTGACTCTCTTGAGGGGTCAAGAGGTATCTAGATAGACTGGAACATCAGGCAATCATCAATGGCATGAAATCTATCAAGAACAAATGTCAGATACTACACCTGGACACAATTATAAATTGGGAGAAGAGTGCCTGGAGAGCATCTGTGCAGAAAGGGATCTGGGGCTGCCCTTGATGTAAGCTCAGTATGAGTCAACAGTCTACCCTGGCAGCCAAGATGGTAAATCTCTGCATCCTGGGGTGCACCAGCCAGTCAAAATAGTTGATTATCCTTCTGTATTTAGTGTTGATGTGGCCTGACCTTAAGTATTGTGTGCAATTCTAGGCCCCACAATTTTAAAAGTGTGTTAAAGGAATCCTTCTGGACTGCTTCCAGAGGAGGGTAAACTAGATGGTGGAAGGGATGGAAGGAATGTCCTGTGAGGAACGGCTTGTCTAGTTTGAAGAAAAGGAGACTGAAGGGTGACCTCATTGTTCTCTACAGCTTCCTAAGGAAAGGAAGAGTGAGGTGGTGCTCTCTTCCTCCTGGGATCCAGTGACGGGACACCTGGGAATGGCTCAAAGCTGTGTCAGGGGAGGTTCAGATTTGACATTAGGAAACATTTTTTTACCAAGAGCGTGGTCAAACTTTGGAATAAGCTTCCTAGAGAGGTGGTTGATGCCTCATGCTTTTCAGTGTTTCAGAAGCATTTGTTCAATGCCCTTAATAACATGCTTTAACTTTTTTTCAGTCCTGAAGTGGTCAGGCTAGATGGTCATTGTAGGTCCCTTCTAATTGAACTATTCTAGCCTAAGTATCTCTGACACAATGAAAATAACATTTTATCATATGTCAATCAAATATAACAGTAAGGTATTACTCTGACTACTTCTTTTAATATTATTTAAGTATTAGCTTTGTGTTTTAAACTTATCTATAATGTCAATCTGGCTTTTTTAACAAAAGGTGATATAAGTTAATACTTGCCAACAAAAATGAGAATACCTGTGGCTCTCTAGAACTTCTTTGGACCACATTTTTTTTATCCTTTCTCTATATTTGCCTTATGCTCATCTTTCACTCTTCTTTTTACTCATATTTTTAAACTATCAGCTTTGGTTATTTGATATTTGGTGAGAAATGTTAGTAATACTTCTTGCAGATATACCAGATGCACTTGCATTTGCTTAATATGCAAAAAGTAAGACATACACACCTGGTGGAATTTTACATTAATTAATGTTGAATGTATGAATAACATTGGAGCCAAAAAAGAGAAAGATGCTAAAATTGAAAAACACAGTTATGAATACTGTCATTTTGATTAAGAATAATATACGGAGCTCTGAATCACAAAATTTAGTCAGAGTGTATTAAATTTTTTTGCATTGGCAAGGACAGAATGGAATACTTTTCCTACTTTGTTCTACTTCTGTCAGATTTTGACCTATACAGTATTATTTCAATCAATTTCATCCACCCAATAACAAAAGAAAAAAATCATTGTCATAATTATTTTTCCTGTGGCTACAAATGTATCTACAAAGAATAAAGTAATTTGGATTTGAAAGGAAATAATGAAATAAAAATAAGATTAAAAAAGCTGAAGTTAGGACATAAGTGGCAATAATGCTATGGCATGTGTCATAATGATATGACATAATTGGCAAACTGATCTTTGTAGATAATAAAATATACTTCCACTTTTCCAGGTGTCTCAGAATTAGCCATTCACTATGTCCAAATACAATTAAAAAAAAAAAAATCTGATTGTCTCTGACAAATCAGTTTTAATATGTTTCTTTAAATATAAGGTTTTAAAATAATGGATTTGGTGTGATTTTTTGTATCTTATTCACCTGAGTATCAGCATCAACTTCATTTTCTGATAGTTTACTTCCTTTAAAACCAGTCAGGAGCTAAGGAGGAATACCCACAGACAATTTTGTGATTTATTTTTAAAATTTTATTTCAATTTATCTAATTAGTGAAATAATGGAGTGTAGTTAGTTAATGATTCAACTTCAAGCTTACCAAGTGTTACCACAAGTTTTATGACAGACAAACCTCTTCTAAAGTAAGTTCTGACACAACAGAATATTGTCCTGCACATAGAGAGGGTATTGCAGTGACAAAAGTGTTGCAGACTATTCTGCCATGCCTGTATGTAGATTTTACTGCATATCCAGAAGTCCAAAACCTTACATACTGAATACTAACTGCAATGGTTCTGTACAGAAGGGGGAAAAAAAAAAAGAAAAAAAAA
>NW_020799101.1:46823769-46851651 GCF_003259725.1 Athene cunicularia
CTTTTTTTTTTTTTTTTTTTTTTTTTTTTTTTTAATAAACAAACCTAAAAATCAAAATAAAAAGTTTTAAAATGGACCTTACTGTGCTTTGGGAATTTGGTCCAGCTTCCCTTTTAAATATTTGCAAAGATCTTCCTGTAATCAGGTTAGAGGTTGTAGTATTTTAATGTGTAAAATGATCTCAGTATGGGAAGATTACACAGAGATTGGTCATGAATTTGCCAGAGACAGCAAGAGATTTATAGATTCCTAGTAAGCCTGACTGTGAAGTTCAGTCCCTCTCACATTATATGATTATGTTTTAATCTTAGACCTATATTAACCGTCATCTATTTTCTCCATTACAACTACTGAGGTCAGAACTACATCTCATCTTCTGAAAAAAACCCAACACTGCAGGTGGAATGTAATATTTTTTCAAGTGTTTATAAGGATATCTGTATGTGTCCTAATAAATTTTAAACTGATAAACTGTATTTATCTGAATTCCATAACTGTAGAACTATTGAAGGTATTTTTTCTGGATTAAGTACCTTAGTGTACTGGCTTTGGCTGGAATAGAGTTACATTTCTTCATAGTACCTTATGTGGGCCTACATTTTGGATTTTGCTGAAAATAATGTTGATAATGCAGGAATGTCTTAGTTACTGCTGAGAAGTGCTTTCCTGACGTCAAGGCCTTTTCTACTTTTCAGACTTCCCCTTCAGTGAGTAGGCTGGAGATGCACAGAAAGTTGGGAGGGGACACAGTCAGGAGAGCTGACCCAACTGGCCAAAGGGATATCCCATACCAAATGATGTCCTATTCAGCAATAAAGCTGGTGGGGATGTTGTCAGGACAGGAGACCATTGTTCCTGGACTGGCTGGTCATCGGTTTGGTGGTGGTGAGCAATTGGTTTCATTTTCATTGCTTGCCTTTCTTGGGCTTTATTTTCCTCTCTCTTTGGGTTTTCTTTTTCCCCCTCTTTTCTTATTTACCCCCCCCCCCAAAAAAAAAAAAAAAAAAAACAACCAAAAAACCCACAAAAAAACACCTAACAACCCCACAACTTATTTTTAATTATTAAACTGGTTTTATCTCAACCTACGAGTTTCTTTCCCACTTTTACCCTTCCAGTTCATCACCCCCATCCCACCAGGGTGGGAGGAGTGAGTGAGCAGCTGTGTGGTGCTTAGTTGCTGGCTTGGGTCAAACCACAACACTCAAGGAGAGAAAGATGAAGGAGTCAGTACTTCTGGGACCATCAAAACTCCCTGTGGAGGTGCAGGATTCATTTGTTTCATGTATGATCCATCTTTCAGTTTACCAAACCTGTCTGTACCATTCATCAAAAGCCCTATCTGCCTCACAGTAAAATATCTCCTCTCGTTTCCTGCATTTCTTCTCTTCATTTTCAGATAACAAAATATTTTCAAACTTATCACTTGTTTCTTTCTGCCTTATATTTGGCATTTTGGTAGTAGCAGAATTCCCACATATGTCTGGAGCAGTAAAACAGATTATTGTAGGAAGAGAAGATGAGTATTCTTTCAGAAGGAAAAGTAAGGAGAGACAGGGAAAATAAGCAGTGAACAACTCAATAAAAATAAACTCATTAATCAAGTTATGAACTTATGAAGTTATGAAAGGAAATGAAGTTCTAAAACAGTACTACTGCTTTGTCAAACAAATAAATGCTGCCTTGACTGAGGGAGGATTCATGGATTTTTTTAACCTAAAGGACGATTGCTAATCATCCTTCAAGTCCTTTCAAGGACTGCTTGAAGTGCATTTTGGTAGCTGACTTAGATGCATTTGTCCTTTTTTTTTTTTTTTTTTTTTTTTTTTTTTTTTTTAAACTCACATATTGTTCTGTTTTCCATCATTTAGGAAGTGCCTGGTGGGCTGAAATGTTGCTAACAAAACCTACAAGGTGAATTTCTCTCCCTTTTAAAGAGAACTAGATATTCCTTGGGACAGATGGGAAGGAAAGAGAAAAGAACACACTTAACAATGGAGATATGACTGGTTTTCCTCTTTTCAGGTTGACACAGAAGAAAGATCTGCCTTTCCCTTGGTAGTAGCTAATGGCCCTCTGGCACTGTGGGACAGATTCTCCACAGCACAGGAGCATCGGTCCACTTTCTTCTTTGGCTTTACTCTGTTTCTAACACAGACTACAATAGGTAGCCTGCAAAGTTTTACAAAAAAGCCCAAGAATCCTTGACTTGTAACTACATATCCTTCCTAAATATAATCTGTAATACATATATATGCATATATGTATGTGTATGTATATAAGCATGTATATACAAAGTGGACATTTATTTATCTTAGCATATTTTAGCAACATCTTGACCTCTGAATGACTCTAGATGCCAGAAGCATAGTAATCTTAGAAAACTAACATGAGAGTCTATTCTTTGTTTTTTCGTAACACCTCCATGACATTACTTAGAAGCATAATAATGCTTGTACAGAAAAAAATTATTTCTCCAACTCCTGTATCTGTCTATGAGTCCACATAAACGTTAAATGCAATGGAGATGAAGGCTGGAATGAAAAGTGAAAAATAAACATGGTCAATAGCTTATGGAAGGGGATTAGCAGGAAAGTAATAAAAGTCATCCTTAACATGTGTCTGAGGTCTGCTCATCAGATGTTTCACCTTAGAAAATTTTGAATGCAAAAATCATTAACAGAAAAAAATGTTGGAAAAGGATAATAGATCTTACTTTTTATTAATATTCCTGCTGTGATACCCTGAAAGGAAGACGTGCAGATTTTTAGTTCAGTGTTTTACAACTGACTCCAATGGCAAAGTGCTTCTGAAAGGAGAAGATGTGCATTTCCCTCCTGAATGAATTAAAACTGTTGCCACCGTTATTAAATAAGCTATTCAGTACAATGACAGTATTCTAAACATTTACCAAAGTCTGGAATCAAGCTTTTTGGTTTGAATTTGTGGGTTTTTTAGTGATTTTTCTTCCCCCCTCACATAACAACGCATGTGAACTTTGTGATACCTGTATGTTAATATATATGGATTTTCTACACAGTTTTGAAATCCTACTGTTCTCCTGGACTCAAAATGTTTCCAACAACAACTTGAAGGAAGGTCCAATTATTCTAGGGTGCTTTCTGGGTTGATAAAACTAACTGTTCACTCTACTGGGCGTTTCTTTTCTCCATAGTTTCATGGAACCAGAAGGAAACCAAGAAAGTCAAGTCCTCGAGTCAACTGGGACAGTAGTCCATAAATAGTAGAGTTTCCATTGTTTAGTGTTCTTTAGGTATTCTTCCCCCACTTTACTAAAAACTTCAGAAGCAATCTTTGTGTATAAACATAAATGAAAGTATCAAGAGCCAAGCCTGAAAGCAAAATGGCTGACGATAGCCTATTGCTGCATAGAACATGCATTTGTGAATGCTAATATGGTGGGTAGTAATTTTTTTTTTATTATTATAGTGTATATTTTATTATCTTTTAGTATGAAACACTCATAAATTGTCTGAAGCCTGAATACTTAATCCTTGCCAAAGAAAGTAAAATTCTCGTGGTCAAAATCTAAAATGCCACTCACAGAAGTGGTCCATAGTTTATTCCTGTTTCCCATGAAGAAAGAAAGTTCTCATGTATGAGGAACTCAAGACTGTGCCAGCTCTCCTACTAAAGCTGTGTTTTACTAGCTCCTGAGGAAAACTCGAGAGATGTTCCTCATTGTCTGTTGTCAAGCAGAGAGAAAGTGTCATAATGGCTATGAGCAGTCATCAGAAGTTCTTTCAAAATGAAGACTGGACTTCCAAAGGGCTGACTTTGCCTTGTTTAGGCATCTGCTTAACAGGATCCCTTGGGACATGGTCCTGAATGGGTATAGGAATCCAGGAAGGCTGGGTGCTCTTTAAGAAGGAAATCTTAATGGCTCAGGAGCAGGCAGTCCCTAGGTGTTGTAAGAGAAGCCGGTGACAGAGAAGACCACCCTGACTGAACAGGGAAATATGGCTGCAACATAGGGAGAAAAAGAGAGTTTATAACTTTTGGAAGAAGGGGCTAGCCACTCACAATGATTACAAAGATGCTATGATGCTGTGAGTCTATGCAGGGTGAAAATCAGGAGGTCTAAAGCCTAGCTGGAAATTAATCTGGCTTCAGCAACCAATGACAACAAGATATGTTTCTTTAAGTATGTCAACAACAAAAAAAAGTCCAAGGAGAGCCTCCATCCCCTGCTAGACTCAGGAAGAAACATGGCAATGAGTGATGAGGAGAAGGCTGAGGTGCTTGATGCCTTATTTACCTCAGTCTTTAATAACAAGACCAGTTATACTGAGGGAATCGAGCCTCCTCAGCCAGAGGACAGAGACTGGGAGAACGACCACCCCACAATCCAGGAGGAGATAGTAATGTACTGCATCACACAGACATACACAAGTACATGGGACCAGATGGGATACACCCCAGAGTGCTGAAGGAGCTGGCTGGGGTGCTCGCCAAGCTGCTTTCCATCATTTATCAGCAGTCCTGGCTGACCGGGGAGGTCCCGACAGATTGGGAATTGGCCATTGTGATGCCCATCTATAAGAAGGGCCAGAAAGGTCATTCTAGGAAATTACAGGCCTGTCAGCATGACTTTGGTGCCAGGAAAGCTGATAGATCAGCTCATCCTGAGTACCGTCATACAACATGTTTAGGACCAGATGCTCAGGCCCAGTCAGCATGGGTTTATGAAAGGCAGGTCCTGCTTGACAAACCTGATCTCCTTCTATGACAGAGAAACCTGCTTATTGGATGAGGGAAAGGCTGTGGATGTAATTTACCTTGGCTTTAGGGAGGCCTTTGACACCATTTCTCACAGCATTCTCCTGGCAAAAATGACTGCTCAAGGTTTGGACAATTGCACACTTCGCTGGGTAAAAAACTGGCTGGACAACCGGGCCCAGAGAGTTGTGGTGAACGGAGTTAAATCCAGTTGTGGCTGGACATGAGTAGTATTCCCCAGGGCTCGATTTTGGGACCACTCCTGTTTAACATCTTTATTGATGATCTAGACGAGGGGATTGAGTGCACCCTCAGTCAGTTTGCAGATGACACCCAGTTGGGTGGGAGTGTTGATCTGCTCGAGGGTAGGGAGGCTCTGCAGAGAGACCTGGGCAGGCTGGAGCCATGGGCTGAGGCCAACTGGAGGAGTTTCCATAAGGCCAAATGCCGGGGGCTGCCCTTGGGCCACAACAACCCCCAGCAGCTCTACAGGCTTGGGGAGGAGTGGCTGGAGAGCTGCCAGTCAGAGAGGGACCTGGGGGGGTTGATTGACAGCTGGCTGAACAGGAGCCAACAGTGTGCCCAGGTGGCCAAGAAGGCCAATGGCACCCTGGCTTGTGTCAGCAATAGCGTGGCCAGCAGGGACAGGGAAGGGATCTGACCCCTGTCCTCGGCACTGGTGAGGCTGCACCTCGATTCCTATGTTCATTTTTGTGCCCCTCACTACAAAAATGACATTGAATGACTCGAGCGTGTCCAGAGAAGGGCAACGAAGCTGTTGCAGGGTCTGGGACACAGGTTGTACAGGGAGCGGCTGAGGGAACTGGGGGTGTTTAGTCTGAAGGAGAGGAGGCTGAGGGGAGACCTCATCGCCCTCTACAGCTACATGGAAGGAGGGTTCAGAGAGATGGGGAGGAGTCTCTCTAGTGAAGTAATAAATGGTAGGGCAAGAGATAATGACTTCATGTTGTGCCAGAGAACGTTTAGACTGGATATTTAGAAGCATTTCTTTACAGAATTGGTCTTTAGGTGTTGGAATGGGCTGCCCAGGGAGGTGGTGGAGTCCACATTCCTGGAGGTGTTTAAGAGTCGGGTTGACATAGCGCTGAGGGATATGGTGTAGTTGGGAACTGGTACTGCTAAGGTTAACTGTTGGACTGGATGATCTTCAAGGTCTTTTCCAGCTTAGATAATTCTGTGATTCTGTGACTGTGTTCCGGGCTCCCAAATAATCCAGAGCCACTGCAGTGTATTCTGCTACCCTTAAGCTATCCTGAGACAATATTTTGGAGTTCTCTAAGGAGTCCCAGATTGCTCGTGTATTCTGGTTTTCAGTTGCAGGACATCCAAAAGGGGTATAGTGCTTTAAGAATACTCTTTTCCTGTTTTTTGCAGACAATAACCTGTAGATGCTTACCTGAATAATTTTTTTTTTTTTTTTTGTACCTCTTTAATACCAGCTCTGTTATCACTAAAGAGAGCATATGACTTGGAAGAATGTCATTCTTTATATTTACAGCCTTGTTTAGGATTTATTCCTTTTTTCATTTAGATTCTAATCTTCCCAGCCTCACTTTCTTCTCCAAGAGTATTGATCCTTAGTTTATTTCAGGGTATAGTTTCATCCCTGTCATCTTGGATTATGTACAGTTTCTGTGCTCTTATCTGACATCTTAACAAAATAGAAGGAGGTACAATTCTTCTTCCCTTGCTATTGTAATATGGCAATACTGACTAAAATCTTTCCATATATCAATTTATATTATTGAGCAAATCAACCACAATACTTTCCCTGCTCATTACTAATTCAGACCAGACAGAAGAGTTTTCTGAGTTTCCACCACCGTGGAACAATAACTTGTTTGAGATTTTTAACCCATCACCTCTTTAAAGACCAACAAAGTACAAAAAGTGAAGTTTGTTAAATTTAAATTGCCTTCTGAAATAATATCTGAGTTGACTGATCCCAGAATGTGAAGTAGAAGAAATCTCAAAGCCTACTTAATATTTCTCTTTATCACAGGTTTTTACATAAACTTTTATATTGACTATAAAATCAGATGAAGCTGTCAAAAGATTATACACATTTCACGAGTGAAAAAATACTGCCATCTTATATGCTATAACAATATGCTTCCATGTGGTGGATAATAGCCTTCATACCACGGGAAGTGTAAGTGACTGTGTTGGACTCCATTTGTCTCAACATTGCTGTTGCACCACCACCACTTCCTGGCTTCAGTGTCCCATGGACATGGAAGAGTATATTCTGGAGAAGAGGAACTGTCCCAGACAAAACCACAACATCCCCCAGAAGTTAAATTGGGGCTAAGAAGATGTGCAGGTTGGTACAACCACCGTGAATGCCTGGACATTCACGCATGGAAGACCACAAGACAATGAGCCCCATAGAAATGGGCGGACTTTTTGGAGAAATCTGGGACAATAAAAGGACTGTGTACTCCTCTCTCAGGATATCTCTCTCTCTCCCTCTCAGCCTTGTCATCACTTTTGGAGCTTGGAGCACCATCACCTGCACCAGGACTGAGCCAACGGTACATCACTGGATTCGTGGTGGTGCTAATTAATCTTGCTGCATCTCTACTGTTTTTCTTGCTTAGAAATTAATTTTCCTTCATTTTTCTCTCTGTCCTATCTCTATTCCCAGTTGTATGCAAAATAAAATTCACAAGGTTGTACAGCATCTGACCTCACTTTTGGGATTGTTTAAGAACACTCCCCGATATCAGATTGGGACAGGAAGGTACGAGTTTTGGAAACGTTTTTCACCCTCTCTCTGTCTGTAAATGTGACATTACATTCTTCCATTGGATGCTTTACTGAGAGCCTGACAGAACTGCATGCTCTAAGAGTTGGATTTGGTCTGCTTTAGCAGATGTTATGCGACAGAAGGAGGCATTGCTATACCTGAATCACTCTTTCTCATGTTAAGACTGATATTGAACTTGTGGTGTTTACATCATGTTTACTTCATGCTGGCAGAAAATGAAACACTCTAACAATCAAATGAAATTTTACTGAGAGGATTTTGGAAAAAAATAACTGAACTGGTGAAACTTCAATGAAAACTGAGCTTAGAAATTTATTAACACCTAAGGAAAATTCCAGCTTCCTTGTACAAAATCTGAGGCAATAATGCCTAGTACATATGGAATGCATAATTAATTGTCCTTTTCTCATCTAAAATGCATTACGATATACAGTAAAACTAAGAAAATCAACAGCTCCAAGATTATGCTTACTTTAATGTGCCCTTCATCTTATATTTTAAATGAATCAGCAATAGGTTCCATAAATGCTGTTTATGTCCGCTTTTTTAATGTGACATAGATATAAATGAGAAACGCTTCTTAAGAAGAAATGTGGTCATATGTAGATTACAGCATGACTTGTCAACCAGACTTTGAGAAAAATCTTGCAAGCTAAAACTGACACAGTGCATTTCAATAACTTTTTGTTAACATCATTTAGGCAACATAACATACACTTCAGCCAAGTTAGGTTTTGCTGTCAGTTGAAAGTCATGATAAATTCATCTAGTGAAAGCACCAAAGGCTACAGCACATGGTTGCCTCTCCAAATGAGAGTGAGCTCACCAATTTAACAACAAATCTGCAGGATTTCTTTTAACTTGTCCCATTTTCCACAGAAGAAATTCTAGCTATGCAACAATAGAATTTTCCACATGTGCTTTGCTGGAAAAGCAAAAATTCCAAGTCAGCTCAATTTAGTGAATATTTTACACTGAAATAGTGTAATAATCTACAGCTAATCAACACTAAAAAAAATACTGCTCAGTAGGATTGGATTGCTCCTTGTGCTCTTACTGATTCATTTTTCAAGCCACCCGATGAAGAGTGAAAATTCAGTGACACTGCAACAAGAGGTCATTCTTTGCCTCAAGAAGTTCCTCATTAAGTTTCACTTATTTTGCCAGTTTGTGCAACAGTCTTTCAGTCTTCCTTACACTCCTAACACATGTAGGTGGTTAATGTCTCTTCACATATGTTTCACAGCAGGTTCTGAAGTATTAGAGCGCTTAACAACTAAAAATTCTTTTCCAGTAGAGCATGTAAATGTGACCCCTGGTGGCTGATGTGCCCACATTATCTGATAAGAATCATGGAATCAAATACTGTATTGAAAGAGGTGAACAGCGGAGGAAACTGTTCTTATCAAATCACACTGCAAAGTATAGTAACAAAGCAAAAGTAAACCACACTGTAGGTGTATTTAACTAACACTATCTGCTTATTAGGACTGGCCAGCAAACTTACTTCTTTTTTTGTGATGTGTTTTACACTTTATTCTGGTTTGTTTAAGTTTGTTTTGGGTTTGTTTGTTTGTTTGTGGGGGTTTTGTTTTGGTTTTGTGGTTGTTTGTTTTGTTTTTTGTTTGTTTTTTTTTTTAACAGGTTAGAAAACCAAAACCAAAACCCCTGCTTTGATTTGTGTGCAAGTTGAGTGCAGGGGGATAAAGAAAGTAGCAGGATGAATATGCCTCCTTCCTCACTGAAAGTCTTGTCTGGGGCATGGAGAGCCACATTCAAGGCTCCACCTGAGTCATTGCAGTGACTAGTTTTTTAAATCTCAAATAATTAGCTATCCACCAAGCTAAGGAGTCTTGTGGGCTCTTTCCTTGTGACTTTGATCTCAAAGTTCAGTCTGTTTCTGTCAGACATCATCATAATAATTATTTTTCAAAAAGGTGCATGTGAAAATATACCAACTAATTTAATTACTTGTGTTAAACTTGAGCCTCAGTGTTTTCTATAGGTCTGATATGTATGTGATTTCTTTGCATGCACATATGCCCATCTGTCCTTTCATGAATTTTCCTGTTTTCCCACATGAAAAATTGACATCACGTTACTTCACATTTTACAGGAGTTTTAGTTCTGATCTTCTGGCCTTTGTAGAACAATGACCTGTTGATTGCAAACGCAGAGGCAAATTTACCATGGGGCTTTGGGAGCTTTAAGAGGTTTTCATTAAAAATGTCTAACATATTATACTTAATTCATGTATTAAAGTCATCCCCAAAGTAAGAAAGGAAAAAAAAAACAAAACACCAAAACCCATGTGAGATCTTAATACCAATCACTTAAGTGACATCATAGAAGGACACAAAACACAATATAATGGGAAAACTTATACAAAGAAGCCATATTAATACAAAACTAATATACAGAACAATAACAAAACAATAAAGAATCCATATCAAAACAAAACAAACAAAAATTCAGAGAAGTTTTCCCATAAAATTCAGGGTAACAGGGATGTACCTTTCCAACACATGTAACAATTTTCAGTATCAGAGGAGCAGTATCTTGAGAATGCTGCACAGTTCTCTGGCTATTGTGTATCACATAATGACTTTGACATTTAACTCAATTACTTAACAGGCCTACCTCTCCTAGTTTCACTAAACCTGAATAAGTGCTACAAAAACCCTGCTATGTAAATTCTGGAAAGTGGCAAAAGCAAGCACTATTTCTTCTCTGCATTATATTTGTAAACTGAATAAAATAACTGTCCCGGTTCAGCTAGGACAGGGCTGTTTCCCCATCAGTGGGGACGGAGCTCCAGCCGGGTAATTAGATACCATGCTGACGTCAGGTCCATGCGTCAAGCGCGGGAACAGTTTCCTGTGGGCTTTTTCCGGGGAAGCACATGCAGCGGGCTGGCTGTGTCCCTTGTCGTATTTCTCTGTATATCTTTTGTCTTGTTTACTGTTTTTACTGTTTCTTGTTGTTGTTATTGCTATTGTTGTTGTTCAGATTGTTATTTGTTACCTTGTTGTATTAAATTTTTCCTTATTTCAACCCCGGGGTTTGTGCCTCACTTCCAGCTCTGCCCAGTCCGAGGGTGGGGGAGGGACAACGGCAACATGGTCTCTGGTCCTGACAGGGCCTAAACCACCACAATAACTAATTCCTTCATGTATCTCAGATGGAGTTTCTTCTTCTAATCTGTGAGAAAACGGGTATGTTCACACAAAATTACCAATTGATACATCTTCTTTTTATTAATGTTCAGTTAAAACCTGGAATTAGACATAAAATTCTGGATAGAGTTTGATCTTAAGCTAAAAAAAAAAAAAACAAAACCAAAACAAACAAACAAAAAAAACCCCACAAAAACCAAAAACAAAAAAAAAAACCCAAAACCACAAAAACCCAAAACCTAAAAAAAACCCCAAAACAAACCACCTTCATTTTTTTCTTTATGAACATCTATTAATTATCTAATATTAATGCAAAATATGCTCCCTTAGCTACACTAATAGTAGCATAACATTGAAATTTTTAGCATATTTTAAACTGAATTTAGAAGAATCAGAATCTCATGCTGTGTTAGCACTTTTCAACCTCATAATGCTATGCTAAACAGCATGTTCTTCTCAGAAAGACGCTGATGCCTGAACACTAACATCTGCTTAAAAAAGGGTGGAATGGGGGAGGAGGGGAGAATTCAGTGTAAACATACTGAAGTAAATTTATATTACAAATGGACTAAAAAACTCTTACCTTCAAAGGCATATATATTTTTATCCTCATCAATCAATCTAATGTCTTCCACATACTGCATGATGTAAGCTTAAACCACAAAGGCAAACAAACATTTCAAATTAATGTCTCTCTTCAAGTCTTTTATAAAAGCTGTTGTTATTATTAAAAATAAACTCAGAAAAGAGCATACAATGTAGTAATGAAAACCTTTAATTACTGTCAGATTTAGAAAAAGCCTGCTTTATAACCCCATATTACAGGGATTCAAGGGAGAATGTCTACAGGAAAACTGGATATTCAGGGATTAATTTTTAAGAAAATCTTACATGTGCAGCTGAAAAATGACAACAGAATATGGCTGATTTTCTCCAGTACAGCTTCTGTTACGTTATATACAGAAAAGATTTGTATCTGAATTAGTTGTTTGTGTCTACTTTTGTTTCTCAGAAAAGCTAGAAAAAACAGGTTTCATCGAGGTTAGTGTAACATTTATAAAAGAACACAGAAGTCATGAAAAGGCTGGAAAACAAAATCTGGGAGATCACAGTCAAGAACAAAAGCCAGCAGACCAACTTTGAAGCTAAGGTTCTCTTACACTGTCACTAAAGGTATAGTTTCAAACACTCCACTCTATGAAAAATAACTTAATTTCTGAGGTTGTTACTTCTCATATTTTGCCCCAAACTTGTGGTTCTCTAAAAGTTAGCTTCATGAAACAAGTTAGTGATTTTTCATTACTTATTCTATACTCCATTCTTTTGGCTCAGTATGGTACATGATTTTCATGTAAATATTAGTAAAAGGGAACTTTTCTCCTCTTGTTGATTCATATAGAAAACCACAGTTGGATATATTAAAAAAAAAAAGTAAACAATGGAAGCTCAAAGAGAACAAATGAGACTGCAGTGTCACAATAAGGTAATGATAGAACCACAATAACACTGGCAATGTGACAAATATATATATATATATATATATATATATATATAAAAATTAATAAATCTGAAGCCCAGCTTTTAAGGGGAGTGAAATAAAGGAAATCTAATTTGAGATACCTGGATGTAGGATAGTGGGGACAGGATGGGGATGGTGACTCACTAAAACAAAACCCAAAAACCAATACAAGCTTTCTCAAAAAAAACCCAAAACAACAACAAAAACAAACAAACAAACAAAAAAAACCAAAAACAAACCAACAACAAAACAAAAACCCCCAAAACACAAAACCCAAAATAATGAAAAATTCCTTTCAGCCCCTGGATGCTGATTTTTGTCAGATTGCTGTGCTCTATTTCTGTTCGCCCTGCACATATCACCCTAAGAAATGTTTGATCTAGAATAAAATAATTTTGTGTAACTCATCTTAGAAAACTAGACTCATCTACAAATCTTCCTTTCCTTTTCTGAAATTATTTTTTTTATCCAAATTTACTAAAGAATTATAGATTTTTTTTAAAAATTTCTGATATTGAGAGAAATATTGTTAAAATTGAAATCAATTTTTATCTCTAAAGAATTTCTTCCTAAAGGTCTTCTTAATTTTGATTTAGAGAACCAGTAGAAACCAAATGCTTCAGTATTAATTCAGATCTAGATCAAATGAATGTTTTCTGAACTAATCTCAAATATTATCCTTCTTTGTTTTACATATTTGTTTCAACTTTTTTTTATGTCCCAAGTTAAAAATACAAATTATTAATAGTAAGATTTTGAATAGTCTAAAAAATGTTATTTCCTATTCCTCTTAGTGACAATGTGTCTATTGCTGCTATTGACTCTCAAGAGTCACTTTCAAAAAGCTAAAGATAGTGTCTATTGCTGGATTAGCATTTGTTTGTTTGTTTGTTTGTTTGTTTCCCAGTATCCAGTCTGAATGCACTGATCCTTGAAGGGCCACAGGCTATAACTTCTACTATATAATATTTATCCTCGTTTATTTTTATTAGGCTGCCTTGAAAGTGTTAAAATTTCACTGGTGAGTCTTAGTTTCAGCTTTTCTCATTCATGTACTCTTTAAACTAACAGTAAAAATCTATTCTTGTTATACCAGTATTATTCCAATAGACATATATTTAATACAAGAAAACTGAGGATTTTTTTCAATGACAGTAACAGGTTAACGTAACACAGGTAGCAGATCCTGTTTTTCTAACTGACTTTTTCTCACACAAATTCAGAAGTTCTCTTGTGGGTTTGTTTTTGTGTGTGTATGTGTGTCTTTTAGAGAACATGAGGAAGAAGAGTCAGAATATCACAGAAACTTGTATCCTACAAGCAAAACACAGACTACGACATGGCTGGGTGAAAGATGAAAAAAATATTAAGTGGAAACATGGTGTTGGCAACAAATTTGCTAGATTTTAAATTATTTTTATGTAAGCAGAAATTAATCTTCAAACAAAAAATAACTTATGTGTTGATGTGCACAACCACATAATTAAATGCACAATACTGAATATATTAATTTTTTAAAAATCATTGTGAAAAGAAAAAATAATAGTTAATATATGATGCATAAATGTTGATTAAGATCATTAAAATTCAAGCCTGTAATACAGTGAAGTACTTTTTTTTTTTTTTTTTTACATCATCACCTGGAGCATACTTTATCTAAACCATTACTAATGTGTATGTCATTTCGAAGTGATTGTTCTAGAGCACACAGTATTTTTTGTAGTAGAAAGTACGTACTAGATTCTTCACTAAGCTTCAATTTAAAGCTCTCCCAGGAAACTCATTTTGGTCACAGATGGTGTTATTTTTTCAAAATAATGCAAAATATTATACACTAAACCAAGAATAATATTGGAACCATTTAGCACATTTTATCATGATTCAAGATAAATATACTTCCCATGTTGTCACCAGTTTCACGGTAAGCAGGTGAATAACTTGGAGTGGGATAGCTGCTAGAAATATTAAGAGTGCTATTTGAAGTACAATTGGAGAAGTTAATTTTTCAGGTGCCTTTATTCTTAGTAAGTTTGTATCACCTTAATCATATAACTAAAATGTTTTCCTCCTGTTTAGGAGACATCAGTGAAAAGTTATTTACCTGTTCCTTCTGTTACTTAAAATAAATACATTATTTATGGCTGCTTGGGAGGGGAGGGGGGGATGCTGTAATGTGTATTTATGTGATAAATGAGCAGCATGAAGAAATTGGAAGGTCTATCTTCTTACTGACCTCTTAATGTCATTTTGGAGATTTGACTTTTTTTGCTGTAGTTATTTAGGGTTATTTGATGTGGTTTAATTTTATTCCTTCTAATACCGAAAAATCTAAAATAAAACCCAGCCACCCAACATTACTATAATTACTTTATTTCCAATTTATTCTGCAGAAACCTTTCTAACTCTCAGACTATGTGTATGTCTTAAGGCATCAGAAATTATTATTTTCTTGATGAGATTATTTCTCAAATTCTTTTTTTTATGATCTAAAGTTTAGTCTGTAATCTTTTGTTTACAGTATAAGTGACAGTTATAACTAAGCTCAACAATAGCCTTTGAAACTAGTGTGTGTTCATTAGTTAGGCAAGAAAAGCCACTCCAGAATTGCTAAGGGAACTGAGATAAGGAATTTAATTAAGAATCTTTAAATCCAATTAAGTTTGATAATTCTGATCTGTTAACCAAGGTATTATTTGCCCCTTGTCCTTTAATGCATAGGCTAAACATTCCAGTTTTAGAAAGAGAGGTTTAAATTACAATAGCATTTCCATATTCAAGTAGAGACAGTAAAATATAAAAAGAAAACTAAAAAAGCCAAGGGAAAGAAAATTCCCTATTTTATCAGCTATCTTAAACACAACACTGAAGAAACTGCACTGAACTGGAAGGCTGTTTCTCCTTGATGTTGTTATGTAATTCTGTTTATATTTATGTTCTTAGCTGTTTGTTCTTACAAAGATAAACAGAATAATTTGCAGTAAGTGCTACCAAGCTGAGAAATGGAAATGACATGTTGTTTGCTCAAATCATACCTTTTTAATATTTTTTTTTCTGGTCATCATTCTTGAGGAGAAGCTTGCCAGAATTAATAAAAAACAAACCAAACATGACTTTACATCTAGTATAATTTTTTCACTACCTGGTCACCTCAATGAGCTGTTCTTTTGACAATATTTTACCTAACAGTCTCAATATTTCTAGTATTTCCTCTGGTAATACTTTAGCTCATGAATGCACAATCTCATAATACATATGCAGGACATATGCCAGAGAACAGTGATTTTTGTATTTATTTTAATAATGTTAAGACTAGATTTTTAGCTAGTTTAGGAAACATTCAAAAATTGAAATATTATTTCTTTTCTCTTTGGAGATCATTTTCAAAGCTATACTTTGCTTTCTATTAGAGTTCAACAGATATAAAAAAACTGTTTCTGAAAGATCTAAGTCTTAAAGCTCTTATGGATTTGTCATGTTTCGTTTCATAAATTATCAGTCCAAGGAGGTAATGAATTTGATTTTCCTTGCATTATGTTTTCTGTATGAATTGCATTTTGATTCCTGTTTTCCTTCCCTTAGCTAGGATATTTAAGAACTACAGCTCCCAGAATCCACATCATTAAAAGAGACATACAGAACAAGAACAATAATTCCCATGAGAAGGATACTCTCTCAGGGTAAAAGGATTAGTCATCTCCTAGTTACAGAGAAATGCTAACTGACTGCACAAGCTTTAAACGAAGTATTTCAGGATAGTTCACAAAGTCAAGAGGAATCTTTTAAACTGTTTGTCCTGACAAATATTAAAATATTGGAATATCCAGAGAGGCAGAAATTCTAAAATTCATGTACCTTAACTCACTCTAGGTGTGTTTGAGGTAGGCAGTCCTATCAAGGAGTAAAGGGCACAGCCAAACTTGTCTACATTCTCTCAAAAACATGAATTAATCACTGCTAGGATATATTTCTCTGAAAACAAAGATGTATTTTTTAATAATTTCATTTCAAGTTTCCTTTGATGCTGTTCACAATTTCTTGTGACTGTAAAGCCTTCAAGAAATGAGTTAAGATTTTTTTAATTTTTTCTGTCCTTGCAAAGGGATGCAAAACCTGCTCACAATTTATTACTTTGGGTTTTTACTCTTTTCAAGAAGTAGGTTATTACTAAACGTCCTTGTCCTAGGTTATCATTTTACATGACATTGAAATAATGTTTATTCCTGTCTGCCTGTAGGATTAGGTGCTCCTAATAAAAGCAGTAACCTTGTTTATTAGGATTTCAAATGCTGCAACTGAGACTAAGTAAATATACTTTGTAACTGTATTATAAATGCTCCACAGAGACATTTTTGTGGCTGTTTTATAAAGCCGTTGCTGTTCTTAAAAAGTCTGTCATTTGAACCTTTCTCTGGAGATAAATGCATAGGACAGCTCCCATCCACAAGTATCCTATGAGAACATCAAACTCCATGCTCTTTTCTGTCTTGCAGTAATATGTTTTTATGGGTTGACCTTGGCTGGTCACCAGATGTGAACCAAGCCACTCTCTCACTCCCCCTTCTCAGCAAGACAGGAGTAGAAATTATGGTGAAAATATTGTAGGTTGAGGTAAGTTCAGGGAGTTTAGTTACCAGTTACAATCATGGGCAAACCAGACTCAAACTGGGGAAGTTTGATTTAATTTATTACCAATTAATAACAGAGTGGGAGAGTGAGAAATAAAACAAAACTAAACTCACCTTTTCCCTAACTCCCCTTCTTCCCAGGGTCAACTTCACTCCTGACTCTTCTACCTCTCGCCAATCTGAGAGGCACAGGGAAATGGGGAATGGAAGCTGTGATCAATCCATAACAGCTTTTGTTTGCCGCTTTTTCCTCCTCACACTCTTCTCATGCTCCAGTATCAGGTCCCTCTCATGGGATACAGTCCTTCAAGAATTGCTCCAGTGTGGGTCCTTTCTATGAGGTACAGTTCCTCAGAACAGACTGCTCCATCACAGGTCCCCCATGGGCCATAGTTCCTGACAGGAGCCTGCTTTGGTGCTGCCTCTCAATGGGCTGCAGTGTGGATGCCTGCTCCAGCATGATCCTCCATGGACTTCAGGAACACAACCTGCATCACCATGGTCTTCATGGTCTTCAAGGAAATCTCTGCTCTGGAGCCTGGACCACCTTCCTCTCCCTCTTATTTTACCAACTTAGATGTCTGCAGAGCTGTTTCTTTTACATTTTTCCACACTATTCTCTCTCACACCTGATGAACAGTCTCTTTTTACCCTTTCTTAAATATGTTATCACAGAGGTGCCACCAGTGTCACTGCCTGCTTCAACTTTGGGCAGTGACATATCCATTTTGCAGCCAGCTGAAACTGGTTCTGTCTGAAATGAGAGAAACTCCTGGTGTCCTCTCATAGAAACTATCCCTGCAGATCCCACAATACCAAAACCTTGCCACATAAACCCAAAATATATTAACTTAGAATCTGTGTTCTCACTTTCAGGTGCTTATTTTCCCTTCCCATTTTATGAAGTCATCCAGGATAAACTTTTTACAACAACTTCACTTCCTAGGCATAAATAAATACCTTTATCATAACAGTTAATCTCATCCTTGCAAGAAAGAGAGCTGCTTTGAAAATCAGTTTAGGGATAATTACAACTTCTCAAGAGCTGAGGACAAATACAAACCATATCTCTTTTTCTTCTGGTGCAAAGAAGTGTGTTTGCTGTCTACTTCTCCAGTGTAAATCCTTATATACATATATATTTCAGAATGAAAATGAAAAGATTACAGTACAAATACAGTTATTGTATAGACATGAATGATAGTCACACTGATTTTCTTTAGTTACATTTTATTTATAAATACTTGATTTACTCATATTTTACCACTGGAAAATGTTTAGATTCTATAGTGATTCAGAGTAGAGACATATCTTGCTCTCTGTCATGTTGCTAGCCTGCAAAATTTTGGATATTTATTGATAGACTGAAAGGAAGATTTTTTTCTAGCACCTGAAGTTCTCCCTAAGCCTGTCACTGCTTCCTGTTCCCCTTCTCTTTTCCACAGTGACAGTATAAGCAGCAGTAGCTGGCAAACCAGAAATGTACTTGAGCCTAGATGTGCTTCCTGTATATAAGTCAGAAATATACTTGAGCCCAGATGTGCTTCCTGTATATAAGTACCATGCTGATTCTTCCCTGCCACAGGTTTAATTTATCACTTTTTTTTTCTGACTTATATACAGGAAGCACATCTAGGCTCAAGTACATTTCTGAAGAGACCTTAGGGTCTTACAGGGTTCTAACTCGAACTTTATTTCTGGCCACACTAACAAAATTTCTTTGTATTTTACTCCATCTCAGTTTGGCCTCACAATCAGCCAGCTGGTTTCTGATGACTCTGAAGGTATCCAGCCTTCCCCATGCATATGCTCCTAAATGTGACAAAATATTTTAAATATCAAAATAAGAATGACGTCCCAATTTTTTATATAAAGTATTTATGTTAATACTTCCTTCCCAAATATGAGAAAACACATGATCCTCCTAAAGTGTAGTAAGAAAGAAACCAATAATGTCTTCAATTCTGTAAATGGTACTCAAGCTATAAACAAATTTTAAAATACTATTTTAAATCTGAAGGATTTCTGTGTGCAAAATGAAATGTATTGATTAGGTAAATTTTAAATGAAATTTAACACTTTTATATTCCTCACAGACTTTATAAAACACTTTCATCAATAATACTAAAAAAAACCCAACAAACAACAACCCAAAAACCAAACAGCAACAAAAAAGCAAAAGAAATATTTACAGCTTTTGACAGAAAATCATCAGGTGAAGAAATTTCATTTCATCTCTCCTAATTTTGAAAACAGTCCACAGAAAAAATTACTGACAAAAGGATCAAACAGGAAAACAATTAAGAATATAGTCCATATATTCAGTTCTCTGCTTCCACTGCAATTATCTGAAGTACTCTGAAGATTTACAGTAAACTCCTAGAATCATCTTAACATGTAAAAAAGATGGTGATACATCAAAAAATGATAAACGAGTAATAGTTTATATTTGGTGGTGGAGTGGGACTTAATAACATTAATGACAAAGACTGAAATATTCTGACAGACACTAATATTATAAATAAATAGCCTGACATCCTTCCTGTCTAGGCTAGTTCTGAAATTCATACTATTAATAACTCAAAGAATATTTTATGTCTACAGACTTTCCTGTGTTGCACAAAAATAAGTTAAAAAAAAAAAAGACTGTAAAAACACATCTACAATTCCATTTTATGATAAAATTAATGAAAAATAAGTTATAAATATTCAGAGTAAAAAAACATCTCTCCACAGGTATTTACTTAAAAAAAAAAAAAAAAAAAAAAAAAAAAAAAAAGAGCAGCATATGACTCTAAATAACAAACGATCGTGGGCACCCTGACAGATAAAAGAAGACTCTTGACAATATGGAAATCATGCAGATCTGGTTGTTACCAGTAAAACTGTTTAAAACAGCAAAGGGACAGAAGCAGAACCATGCATTAAGTCCATTCATATAAAACTTTTCCAGATTCAGATACCTGTATTTGAGATGACTAAATGCATATATGTTTCTTTTCTTGCTCAGGGTCACATTTCTTCACCAGTAAATTTTCCTCTCTGGGGAAATCCTGATTTTTAAAATTTCCATTTATTTGTGTAGAATCTCTCAACATATTGTGATATATTCATACACATAGCATTATTATGAAAAAGAACCACTTACATCATTCCCTTCAACACACACACACACACATAAAAAAAAACAAACCACAAAACAAAACCACCAAAAAAAAGAGGAGGTTGTATGCATTTTTAACTTTCATAGAAATATTTTTACAGTTTGGGGTCATTTCTGTTCCTCAGAGCCTGACTGTGTTTTAAACCACACAACTAGCAGGCCTCATAGCAATTCCTTCCTAACAGTTTAAATTTAATTTAGAGATATAATATCAATATACAGATAAAGAATTGCTGCAACTGCAATATCATGATCTAACTACAATTCCTGATCTAAGCAGGGACTAAAGTTTTATTAACTTCCATGCCTATCCTGGAATTCTTATGGAAAATGCCTGCTATTAAAGATTTTATTTTATTGTTCTGGCTTACAAATTAAATGTTCTGTTTGATCTTTGGCACAACAGATATTTCAGACACCTTTATTCATTATCTGTTCAGAAAGATTTTTAATCAGCACTCTTATTTCAAATAGAGACACATTTTCTGTGGCTCTGGTCTCCTAGCAACATAGTTTATTGTCATTGACTTTTGTCATTTCAAGAGATCTGTGTTCAGAATGCTTTTCATGGCTGTTAATTCTCTGTACAGCTTCACAGACCAAATACTTCGAGATTCCATGTCAGAACTGTTTTACTGTAACCAACAATATATCAAGCACCAGAATAACTTCAATTGACCACCATCTAAACTTCATAATAAACCAAATTCTAAGAGGAAAAGAAGTAGTTTACTTTTAATAATGACTACACTTAAAGTATGTGTTTTGGACACTGATTCATTTGTGCTCTAAAATTTATGCTAATTGATAAATAGCATAGAAAAATCATATAAAAGGGTAAATAGGCTCAGATCTGCTTTATTTTCAGAAATAAACATTTCAAAATAGTTTGCAGTTTAGAATTTTTTAGTAAAAGCTACAATTCTGGATTTGTTCTTGCATTTAAAAAGCTGCACCTATTATTAGTTAGAAATGGCATAGTAACATTGTCAGAAGTGGTTTTGTTGGACTTTTTTCCTCTAAAATTGCAACTACTAATCTGTGTAATTATTGCAATCATCAAACATGGATTTAAAACAGATGCAAACATGAATTTAACACAGACGTAAATCCCAATGTTGTCTGAGCCTTGACATCCAAGAAATCATTAATTTCTTAACAGATTTTTCAAACTATGTATTAAAAAAAGATTTAATAGGAAAAACATACTATACTATTTTTAACTTGTTAATAAATTAGTAAAATTATTTTGGAAATGCAGCATAATGGCTCTTAGTTGAAAAGGGACAGCATAGGTTATAGAATTTTCTAGCACTCCATAACTAGGATTAATGTTAACTGAATAAACTAAGCACTCATTTAAATGCAGAAAATATGTAGGAACTAAAGCAAAAAAAAAAAAAAAAAAAAAAAAAAAAAAAAAAAAAAAAAAAAAAAGTACAGTCAAAGTAAATAAGCAACTGAACAGTCTTTCTACATGGACAGCATAACTAGTTGTCTTTGGAAAGGCTGGAACATAACTCATAATTTTTTAGTAATGATGTTTCAGATTTTCAGATGTAGTTGTAAACTGTGTTTCCTTTTCATTCTAAAGAATATCATAAAAGGACTGCAGAAGTCTCTGGAGCCAATATCCATTTAAGGGGAGGATCTATGAAATATTTGATTGCAACTTTCCCCAAAATAGGACATACTCTTCATATCATAGCCAAGGCAGCACACTAGCATTAAGATATCAAACTGGCCAGGAGATAACAGTGTAGAAGGCTGTTACAGAGTGCATTACATCAGTCCATAAAGTAAAAAGAGATTTTAAAAATTTAAAATGGAAATAGTGCGGTTCAGACAATTCAATTCAGAAGGAATTCAGATGACAAGCTAGAAAAGGATCAGCTGAAGTACACTATGTTTTTCACTATGTTAGCAAAGAATTGTGTTGAAACTATCTAAAAGACCAAAGTAATAAATGAAACAAACAAACAAAAAAAACAGAACAAAACCCAAACAACTAAACCAACATATTGCCTGTAAATCCTGATAACACAACTATCACCTGAAACAAATGTAGCACAATTCAAAGTAAATTGACCTTTTTGACTTTTAATTGGTGAATGCAAAGCATGGTGTTCTCTCTTTAAGTCAATGTTGTGGTGATGCATAGGGCATGAAGACACTAGACACAGCTGTCTGGGAATAAATAGCAATGTCCACCTTAGTGTCTGACCATCAATGGAGATCAGAAATAAAACCTATTACAGAATGCTAAAGTACGTGATTGCTACATTTACAAAAGTATTTATCACTGTGCCACAAGGCAAAGAATATAAATGTTTATATGAAGAGTTGAAGAATTACTGGTTATCTAAAAAAAGTATAAATAAATAAATAAATCTGTAAATCACATTTCAAATAATTTTCAGTGTAAACATTTTGATGACAAAAAAATTTACTTTATTTGTTGTGGCAAAGCTTTTTTTGTCATCAAAATTCCCTCCCACTCCTTAAAACTAAGCAAAATTTACTAACCTGGAATGTGGATTCAGGAGGCTCTTTACCTGGTTTTGATGCAATATGGGAGAAAAGCAAGTAGACAAATAGATGAAATCTGTCTTTTCTTATACTAAGTTAGAGTCAGGTCTCTAGCATGAAAACACATCCATTCTCTGAGAGTAAAACAGAAAGTTGGGGGCAAGTTTATTTTTCCCAATAGGATTCTGAAAGATTCTTTCCCCCTCTTTTTACTCTTGTGTGAAACAAATATTAACTTCAATATCTTGTATGTTTCCATGAATTAGAATTGTTGACTCTAGTGAGTCAACAGACTTCAAAAGGTTTAGTGTCAAATCAGAAATTATGCAAATAATAGTATGATGTCAACAACTGGAAGCAATAAACTGCAACCTACACAGTGAGCAATAAAAGCCTATGGATATCTTAAAGAAACTCACATTTGCTATTGTTTTTATGAAAACTGTAACCTTTTTAATAGTAAATGTTGTCGCTCCTTACCCCATTTACTTTTGTATACTAGTGTTTAGTATACTAGTTTGGCTGTGGTAGAGTTAAATTTCTTCATAGTATCTTGTATGGTGTTATCTTTTGGATTTGCCATGAGAACTGTGTTAATAGTACGACAATGGTTTATGTATTGCTTAACAGTGCTTGCACAGCATCAAGACCTTTTCTGCTTCAGACTCTCCCAACAGCAAGTAGGCTGGGTGTAGACAAGAAGCTGAGAGAGGACACAACTGGGATGGATGACTCCAATTGAACAAAGTGATATCCCATACTATAAGGCATCATGCTCAGTGATAAAGCTGGGAGAAAGAATGAGGAAGAGGGAAATTCAAAGTTATAGACCTTGTCTTCACAGGTAACTGTTACATGTGATGGAGTCATACTTTCCTGGAGAAGGCTGAACACCTGTTTGCTGATTAGAAGCAGTTAATTAATTCCTTCTTTCACTTTGCTCACATGTGCAGCTTTTGGTTTACTTATTAGACTGGCTTTTTCTCAACCCACAAGTTTTCTCACTTTTACCCTTCTGACCTTTCCCCCCATCCCACTTTGGGGAAAGTGAACAGTTGGTTTTGTGGGACATAGCTGTCTACCAGGGTTAAACCACAACAGTTGGTGTTCCATCCTCTTCTGATTGATTTTTACCCTCTTTAAGTTTATTGAAAATCTTTCTGTACTATGGAATTGGTTCTGAATGAAGAGGCAGACAATTTTAGCCTAGAGGGTAGATCAAATTGAGTCCACTGAGATCACAAAAGGGCTTAAACATTGATTTGAGGGGGAGTGAATGTCGCCCTCTTCAGCTAATGACTTATCTCTGTCTTTTCCTTCTAATGACTCAGTTAAAAATAGCAAAAAGCTCCCTAGATAATATTGCCCTTGAACTCCATCTTCTTTGGAGTACCTTCCTTTTTTTTTTTAGAAAACCAAGATTTTTTAGTAACCAAGATTTTGTTGATACTCCTACCTTGCAAAAGGTATCTTTCTAGAGTCTTCTGATGTCTCTGTATGTGGTTCCCTTTAATTTCCAATAAAACTGCAGTGTAATCTTTCCCCCCAATATTTAATATCAAATGTAACTAGATATTGTTTTATAAAGCTTAATAATCAGCAATATATTTGCCATGTATAAAATACGTATTTTTTTCTGAATGATTTGTGACAATTGAAAACCGAAGATGTAGGAACTCAGGGGGAAAAAAAAATAATGCGGTCCGAATTTAAGGTGCCTAAGAATTACTCAAAGCTTGAAATAACTTCCTTCTTTATTATTCCATAATTTAACTCAGAAGCTGAATAGATGTTGGCCTAATTTCTGTACTTAAACTGTATATAAACTGTAGCTTATTTTTATGTCACATAGCACTGTATTTTTTTTTTAAAGTATTTGCACATGCTTCACTTTTCTATAAACCTATTCCCATGTACCAGTCATGACAGTTTCACATTGAAAAATACATTCAAGTAAACCTTTGAACAACTTTACTAAAAATCATGAGACTGTGCACACACTTAAAATAAAGCATTTGCTTTTGTTCTTTCCGGAATTGGAAACCTAATGTTCAAAAGATATGTGTCAGGGTTGATAGTTCATGGATGAAATGTGTCAGGGTTAATAGTTCATGTTATTTAAATGTATGTAAGAATTTCCTTATATTCACTATGTGCTTAGACTGTGAAGTTCTTTTTAAAGCACATTATGATAAAACACAATCACTTTGCCTAAAAAAAAAAATGTTTTCTGTCTTACTTTGTTTTTCTTCCCTACGTATTATACAAAAATGAGTCTTGCCCATCATGCTATTATTATATGCTAATTGCAATCAAGCTTTTTGGAGCTGTGTGAAGACAACAGTGTATTTGAATTAAAAAATGGTTTTGTGATATTTTTGAGTATTGTACATTGCCATATGACACAGGTCCTCTTACTATAATACCTGATTAAACAGCAGTGTGAACATTCTAGTTATGCTGAAGAAAAAAATTAAACAATTCAATGCAAAACACTCTGGAAGATATTTTTAAGATTTTGTTTTAAAATTGGATCACTAGTATGCACATGCAGATAATCAAGAGATAAAAGTAACATAAAAATCTTTAGCTGTTTTTTTTAAAGAATACATTTAGCACTTCAGTGACCCTTAAATTGACTGATGTATCACTATGAAATGCAGTTGTGAGTTATAGATTTCAGACTGTCCCCTTTATAAATCTGTTATTGATGAAAGATAATTTGGCAAGGATGCATTCAAAAGATATCTCAGAATCTGAAGAAAAATAACTTGCATGCAAATGCTTCTAAGTGACAGAAAGTAGTCAGAATCAGTGTGATGAAGTAATTTCCAGTGTAACAGAAAAAGAAAGATATGTTTATCATAAAACGTAGTTGTCAGCTGTCAAATTCTATTTGTCTTTTGTTCATTTTAAATACTAAGTATTTCAAAACATCATTTGTTTTAGCACAATAAGCTTTAAAAGAACAATATTAGCTTTCACAGTCACAGCTGGGGTCATTAAATCTAATTTTTATGCTTTCAAGATGTACATGTAAATAAACATGAAGTAAAAGTTATCAGAAGCAACATTTTATTTTCAATAGTGGACATTACAGTTGGAGTAGTGAAGGGCAGTGAGGTTTTCTCCTTGTAGTGTTTTCTGTGATTAACCCATCAAAATTACTGTAGAAATCAGTTCTTTCCTTTTCATTTTTTTTTCTTTGTTTGTTTCCTGTCATTTCTGCCGGGTTACTGCAGAGAACATGTCTTCTTCTTAATCATGTCAGAGAAGAGGGTTCTTTTTTTTTTGGGTTTTTTTTTTTTTTTTTTTCTGGCAAATTTCCGTGACACTATCTAGATTACACAATTGATTTGTTTAATATAGAAAGAGATTTATTTCCCTTGTCTAGTTGGACTTTTTTTGCTCTTAAAGCAAGGAACATAAGCAAAATCTCTGACAGTTCTTAAGATCTGGTGGCAAGGCTGATTTGATCAAGGCATAGCTCTTTGGATTAATGTGGGGGAAAAATAGAAAGACTTCTGTGCCTACAATGATTGCAGAAAAACCTGAATATCATAAACCCTAAGAGAGGACTGTGAATACATAGTTGTTATTTTACATAGACAGCTAATCTAAAACCTACTTTTTTTTTTTTTTTTTTTTAATTGTGATTGAGGTTTAGGATTTGTCTGGTTTAGGTGGACAATCTTTCAGCTGTTGTTACTGTAACACAACTCATTTAGTCCTATTTTCTATCTCCAACAGCTGTCTCTGGGAAAAACTACTCAGTACACACAGTTTGAATCAAATTGGGATCAGAGTGATATATTGATTTATTAGCGATATGTAATTAAGTGGAAATTATTGAAATATACATTCAGGATCAGTATCAGTAATAAAGCAGATATACCACAATACTAGACTGTAACAAAACTTAATGTCCAGCTAGAAATTTCTACACATTTTTTGTAATTAATTCTAATATGGTCTAATCATGCATGTGTATTTAGGTGCATACAGTTATTTGATGGCAGGGGCTCTCTCCCTACCCAAATACACCTCTCCCCACCACCACGAACCCACCCATTTCTTGCAGCATCACTTCAAGTGTGACAACAGGTATTTTCACTCCAACATCTACCTCTGCTGTAACAAATTCTTGTGTTCTTTTATATTTCTTCAGAATCAAAATCCCTGTTTGTAAATCCTCACTTACTGTTTACTCTGGCTGATGTTCATCTTACTCTCTGATCAGCTAGGGGTAAACTTTTCTGTAAGACAGTTTTGGCCATTTGATTCATGCTTGTTTTGCACATACAGTCCTATAGCCAGAAGCGCACTACTGAAAACAATGGTTGAACACTACTCAAGTTTTGAAATTAGGAAATTTAAAAAGTACTAAAAAAAGAGAATATTGGTATTTACTTATTTCAGAAGGACATTTTAAATATTTGAACTATGATCTATTTAATATGAGAATTAACATCGACCATTTTTCTTTATTCTACACTGTCTTCACCTGCATTGGACTGCAAAATTGATTTTAGCCGTAACTTTGCAAACAGGTTAATTTGAAATGATCTTACCTAACTACTAAGTAGTTTTTAAAGGGATGGAAGATGTATCTCTGGAGAAAGGGTCTTTTATGAACCTCAAGTAGTGACAAAATAGCATAAAAATAGACAAAATATGCCTGGTCCATTTTAGCAGAATGCATAAAATGTTCTGGGGTATGAACTTGAGTATGCACTTTTACGATTAAAATGTACTTTTACACAATTATAGCAATAAGAAATATATTCACCCTTTAATGTTGACATTTTAATTATATATCAGAGAAAAAAAATCTGGCAGCCATTTATCATGTGCAGATCTTCTAAAGCAACAAATGGTAGAACATGTTTTCATTATTGTACTGGGTCTGGCTGAACTGGAATTGGTTTTCCCTTACAGCAGCCCTCACGGTGCTGTGTTTGATGCTGGGAGCTGGCAGGGTGTTGATAGCACCCTGGTGTTGTGGCTGCTGCTGGGCAGTGCTTACACAGCACCAAGGCTCTTTCTGACATTTCCCCCAGTGGGACGGGGTGGGCAAGATCTTGGGAGGGGACACAACCAGGACAGCTGACTCGAACCGACCAAAGGGATATTCCATACCATATGACGTCTGCTCAGTATAAAGCTGGGAGAAAGGAGGAAGGGGGTGGGGTCACCCTTGGTCCTACAAGGAACCACTACACGTATTGGAGCCATGCTTCTTGGGAAGAGCCAACATCACTTCTTAATGGGAACTAGAGAATAAATCTGTTTTCTTTTTTTTTTTTTTTTTTTTTTTTTTTTTTTTTTTTTTTTTTTTT
>NW_020799101.1:46851701-46878254 GCF_003259725.1 Athene cunicularia
TTTTTTTTTTTTTTTTTTTTTTTTTTTTTTTCTTCCATGCATGGACCTTTGCTTATATTAAAAACTGCTTCTGTTTTACACACGAGGGTTGGTCTATCTTATTTTCTTTCCCCTCTTTTCCCTGTTGAGAAAACTAGGGGAAAGGGGGTGAAGTGATAGAGAGACTTGGTGGGTACCCGGCATTTAGCCAAGGTCAGACCACCACAGTTGTTTACATCTTGTCTTTTAAAACATGTGACCTGAAACGTGACATTTTAATCAATAAAATACCCAGAAAACATTCAATGTTTATGTACTTGGAACAATCAAATATTGTTTCTTAAGAACTTAGCAGTATAATACAAATTTATTTTTTAGAAAATTTTCAAATAATTTGCTCAGAAGAAATATCTGCATATAGAAAAGTCCATATTTGAAATATTTCCTATATAGTAATAGAGACGCAAACTAAAAAACTACTTTATCTGTAAGAGTTGGTACATGACTAAAAATTTTTTCTCCAAAAATGTGACTGGCATGAAATTGGCTTTATTTTTTTTTTTTTTTTAATGACAGTATGAAAAGCATATAGTGTTAATGGAAGTTTCATCATTATATACAGATGGGTCAAAATATAGCTGAAAATTTTTCAAAAAAAATCTGTTTGTTTTCAGGACCTTACTCTACCTGAATGTATTGGTAGACTTCATAAAGCAGCTTTTCTATAATTACATGTGCAAATTCATTGGTTTGTTTATAAAGCTCTTTTTAATCCATTACAATATTTTTTCAAAAATTATTTGTAGAAAATAAATGATAAAATTAATTCTTTACTCAGGTGCACAATGTGGCTGGTGAAACATCCTTGAAATGCTCACAGACATGTAATGCTCTTGGTGTCTTTAATGGAGATAATTAAAATGTAAATGAATGTAGGGTACACTGGTCAATACTAGCTAGTAAGGGTCTGCACAGTTTATATGGCAAAACAAAGCATGTTTTCATTAGACCATAACTAAATCATGTGAATTAGTTTTAAAGTAAATTAATATTCTCTTACTTGTTTACAACTCTTGATGGATATTACAAATTTTATGGATAGTACTGTGTACATATGCATACTAATATATTTCTCAAATTTACACACATATACACAACTAGACACAATTATGCACATTATCTTAAATGAAAATATTGTTGTTTCTCTTCATTAATAATTGACAGTTCACAGAAAAATACACTTTTAAAAAAAATGCAGTGGTTTTGAATAAAGGCCTCTTTCCTGTCAAGAGTACAGCAGTACAGAGGCACGCGGTTTCATTTTCTACATGCTTTGTGGAAACATTTTCTTTGGATTCCATCCCTGTGAGTTTGCAGTTGTTGAAAATGGATTTGAAGTATACATTTGAATGGTCTCCAAAATCACAAATGTAACTTCACCTTAGCTGCTGTTTAGCTTTATTTTTACTGTTCCATTTGCCTGATGCTGAGCCAAATATGAAGCTCTTCCATTTCAGCTGTCCCAAGTTTTACATCCTACTTCCTTTTCTAACAAGCATCCCACAAAGAACAGTGTTTTTAATTTTCTCCATGTCCATGTACAGAACCAGAGTTAAAATTGTATTTTCTAACTACCTCAGCTAGCCTAATAAAAGATATTACTGTCTACACTTACATGTAGGAATCTACATGCATTAATATCGTGCATCCTGGGCATACACTATCTCAGGAGAGGGGACTTCAAACACCCAAAAGGGTACTGGTGGGCTTTTAGTGTAGCTGCCCTGGAGGAGGTTGAACAGTTGTCCACCTTATCTGGCCTCTCAGAGGATCCCTCAGTGGTGGGGCGGCTTAAGGTTGAGGAGCAGCAAGTGGTGAATGCTACCAGGACAGTGCACCGGCAGCAGTACCACACCAACCGAGATTCCCTGGTCCCCATCCATCAGCTGATCCGTCAACAAGAAAGCCAGAAGGTGATCAGCAAAACTCACTCACCCTTCAACAGCCCTATATGGACAGTGAGAAAGCCTAATGGTGAATGGAGGCTAACTGTGGAATACTGTGGCCTGAATGAAGTTACGCCAGCAATGAGTGCTGCAGTGCTAGACATGCTAGAGCTCCAGTATGAACTGGAGTCGAAGGCAGCCAAGTAGTACGCCACAACTGACCTTGCTAACGCATTCTTCTCCATTCTGATAGCGCCAGAGTGCAGGCCACAGTTTACGTTCCCTTGGAGAGGCATCCAGTACACCTGGAATCGATTGCCCCAGGGGTGGAACCACAGCTCCACCAGTTGCCATGGACTGGTCCATACTGCACTGGAGAAAGGTGGGGCTCCAGAACACCTGCAGTACATTGATGACATCATTGTATGGGGGGACACAGCCGGGGAAGTCTTTGAGAAAGGGAAGAAGATAATTGAAATCCTCCTGAAAGCCGGCTTTGCCATTACGCTAAAGAAAGTAAAGGGGCCTGCAAGGGAAATTCAATTCCTAGGAATAAAATGGCAAAATGGGCGTCACCACATCCCAATGGAGGTGATAAACAAGATAACAGCCATGGCCCCACCAACCTCTAAAAAGGAGACTCAGTCTTTCCTGGGCGCTGTTGGGTTCTGGAGAATGCACATCCTGAACTACAGCCTGATTGTGAGCCCTCTCTACCACGTAACCAGTGAGAAGAATGATTTTGAATGGGGCCCTGAGCAACAATAATCCTTTGAAGAAGTTAAGCAGGAGAATGGCCAGGCAATAGACCTTGGGCCAGTCTGGGAAAGGCAGGAGGTTAAGAACATGCTCTACACCACAGCCAGGGACAATGGCCCTACCTGGAGCCCCTGGCAGAGAGCACCTGGGGAGACCCGAGGCTGACCTCTAGGCTTTTGGAGCCGGGGATACAAAGGCTCTGAAGCTAATTATACACCAACTGAGAAGGAGATACTGGCAGCATGCGAAGGAGTTTGGGCTGCCTCAGAAGTGGTCGGCACTGAAACACAGCTCCTCCTGGCACCCCGACTGCCGGTGCTAAGGTGGATGTTCAAAGGAAAGGCTTCCTCCACACATCATGCAACAGATGCCATGTGGAGTAAATGGGTTGCACTCATAATACAACGGGCTCAAATAGAGAACCCCAGCCGCCCAGGGATACTAGAGGTGATTATGAACTGGGCAGAGAGCAAAGATTGTGGGATGTCACCAGAACAGGAGGTGACACGTGCTAAGGAGGCCCCACCATATAACGAGCTGGCTGATGAGGAGAAGCGATATGCCCTGTTCACTGATGGGTCTTATCCCATTGTGGGAAAACATCAACGATGGAAGGCTGCTGTATGGAGTCCACACGATGGGTCACTGAAGCTGCTGAGGGACAGGGTGAATCGAGCCAGTTCACGGAGGTGAAAGCCATCCAGCTTGCTCTGGATATTGCTGAGTGGGAAAAGTGGCTGAGGCTCTACCTCTACACCGACTTGTGGGTAGTAGCAAATAGCCTGTGGAAATGTTTGCAGCAATGGAAGCAGAGCCTCTGGCAATGTAAGGGTAAAACTGTCTGGGCTGCTGATGTATGGCAGGACATTGCAGCCCTTGTGGAAAACCTTGTGGTGAAGGTTCACCATGTGGATGCCCATGTACCCAAGAGTCGGGCCACTGATGAACATCGAAACAACCAGCAGGCAGACCAAGCTGCTAAGATCAGAGTGACTCAGGTGGACTTGGACTGGCAGCACAAAGGTGAACTGTTCATAACCCGGTGGGCCCATAAGACTTCGGACCACCAAGGTAGAGATGCAACATACAGGTGGGCTCGAGATCGAGGGGTGGACCTCACTATTGACACCATTGCAAAGATCATCCATGGATGTGAGACGTGCTACAATCAAACATGCCAAGCGGGTGAAGCCCCAGCAGAACGGGGAGTGATGGCTGAAATATAGATATGGAGAGGCCTGGCAGGTCGACTACATCACACTGCCACAGACCCGCCAAAGGAAGCGCCACGTGCTCACAATGGTGGAAGTAACCACTGGATGGCTGGAAGCTTACCAGCGCCCCACAGCACCGCCCGGAACACCATCCTGGGCCTTGAAACCCAAGTCCTGTGGCGACACGGCACCCCAAATGGAATTGAGTCAGACAACGGGACCCACTTCCGAAACAACTTCATAAATGCCTGGGCAGAAGAACACGGCATCGAGTGGGTCTACCATATCCCCTACCATGCTCCAGCCTCTGGGAAGACTGAGTGCTACAATTTACTGTTAAAAACCACATTGAAAGCACTGGGAGGTGGGACTTTCAAAGACTGGGACATGCATCTAGCAAATGCCATCTGGCTAGTCAATACAAGAGGATCTGCCAATTGAGCTGGCCTGGTGCCGTCAGAACCTCCACGTGCTGTAGATGGGGATAAATTCCCTGTGGTGGACATGAGGAATATATGTGGGAATAATTGTCTGGTTTAGTCCTGCGCCAGGCAAAGGTAAAGGCAAACCCATCCACGAGATTGCTTTTGTTCAAGGACCTGGGTGTACCTGGTGGGTGATGCAGGATGATGGAGAGGTCCGATGTGTACCACAGGGGGACTTGATTCCTGGTGAGAACATTCCATGAATTATGCTGTGCCTTTGTAAATTGTTGTTTTGTTATTGTTAACTGCTAAATGGCAGCTGGACATGACGCAGATGGTATAGAACAAAGGTGTGGATTATGTCCTGGTTCAGCTAGGATAGGGTTAAGTTTCCCCAGCAGAGAGGGGGAAGGGATCTCCAACTGTGTTATTCATACCATGCTGACATCAGGTCTGGGTGCGGGAGCATGGGAACTTTTTACTGTGTGGCTTTGGTGATGGAGAGCACACGAGCGAGCTGTCTGTAACCATCGTGGTATTTCTCCCTATATCTTTTGTCATGTTTACTGTTATTACTGTTTATTGTTATTATTGCTACTGTTGTTGTTCAGATTGTTTATCACACTGTTGTATTAAATTTCTTCTTATTTTAACCTGGGGTTTGTGCCTCACTTCCAGCCTGACCGGTTGAGGGTGAGGGACGGGCAACAGCAACGTGGTCTCTGGTTCTTGCAGGGCTTAAACCACCACACCATATCTTATATACTTTATTCTTTTATCCATTCATCATTCTTATTGGTTACATGGCTCTTTTTCTACTACTTTATTGGCTACTTTTCTTAAAATCCCCCACTGTTCGGGTATCTGACAAAACCAGTATTTTTCTTCTTTCTCCTTCAGTTACATTCTCAGGCTGACACAGCACTCCTCCAAGACTTTTCCAGCTGCTCATGGGTACCCAACAAGCTGGTCGAGGTCAAACTGTTCTCTCTCTGTCAGGCATTCAGCAGGCCCTCTGCCTCCCCCAGCAAAGCTCCAATTTTATTAATTTAGATTGTACAGTAATCCTTTACAATCAGTTGGCTGTCCTCATTAATTTATTTTCCTAAATTTGTAAAGGTAGTTTTCAGCTCTGTCAGTCCCTCAGACTTGTTGGATGATGCTGTCCTCCCTCTTAGTAAAAATTACACAGTGGGACAAGAGCACTACTTCTTTGCTCTGTCAAGCTTCCAAAAACTAGGAAGTTAGTTAGAAGGTGTGTTCATTGAGTTCTGATTTATCAAGAGATGTGAGACAACTCACTTTCTGGACACCTAGCTTCTTTCATATTAACTTATTAACTTATCCAGACAACTAATCCAGATGTTGTTAAGAAACTAAAACAGAATTTCTACAGACACACTCAAGAATGAGGGAAAATACAGTCCCTCACCCTGAATATTATGAGAGCAATGTCCACAGCTTACCTTAATATACTAGTTCTGCTTGATCATACTCATCATGCAGAAATAAGAACTTACTGTCAGACAGTGAACCTCAGGTGATAGTCCCTCTTTCATACTGTCCTATATTAAATGAAAGAAGTCCTTCAAACAACCACAACATGCCTTGGTCTACAACACTTTTCATGTACTAGAGACTGTATGGTTGCACCCAGACAGGAAGAGTGGAAAATTTGTATTTTAATTAGAATCTAATTGTATTCACAGGGCCCTTCTGGGACATGGCTGGTAATAAGATACTTTAGTTTTTAGCAGGCATAGGCATAACAGATACCTCACTGCCATTATTTCAGCTGCTGACCCGTGTATTTATGTGCCTAATCAAGTGTTTTAAAACCTGCCCACCACCACCACTGCCATGCAATTGCACATGCACAAACTCATACACACAAGTACACACCGTATGGATACTCCTGTATCTCCTGGCTGACCAAGCTGAAAAAAAACTAGACCCTTACAGCTTTGTGCTTCACTGTAGACCTTTAAGCCACAGCTCCAGGATTCTGGTTGTACCTTTTTTTTTTTTTCTTTTTAATAGGCTTACAGTAATGACTTGCATGGCTGTTTCTTCATTATAAAGGGCCATGAGACCAGTATCAGCTCCTAACTAATGTAACCTGGCTTTTGTTTTTCAGATCCATTTTACCAAGCAAGGCAGCTGTAAGCTGCTAGAGCAATAGAGTTCAAGCCCCTGCAATTCCATGTCTCTGTGCATTCACCCAGAATGTGCTCCTCCATTTCTGTAAGGCAGTGATCAGGACTTTCCATCATATCACTTTTATATAAGCAATAGTAAAGTAGTACATAAATTAAAAGTAAAGCAGTACATAAATTAAAAAAAAAACCCAAAACATTAATAAAAAGTACATAAATTAAAAAGAAACATAAATTAAAAAGAAACATTATCACTTTGCTTTATCTCTGTACATTGTGTTATGGATTAATCATACTTTAAAGTGAAATACCCACCTTTAAATTTGTTTTAGTGGTCAATAAAATTTATTAGCAAGCAGAAGTGAGCAAAACAGCGCTGGGTGTGCCGGGGAGTCTCTGCTCCACCAAGACACACACCTTACATCCCGAAACGGAGTCCTTTTAACGTGCAGTCTTCATGAATATTCATGAGGGTGGGGGTGCTCCCTGAGGGGTTTGCAAGTCGTCAACAACTTTTCGCGGGCTTTTCTTTCGCAGGCTTTTTGTTGCCAGGGAAGGTTCCGCCGTGGGGGAGGAGGGGGATGACTGCACAGGGGTGCATGTATCCATAGTCCAGACAGGTCTGGACATAACACCATTTGGCCTGAAGACGGCGGCCATTTTAACTCCCTTTTAACAACTGATTTTAACCATAAAAACTATATACATAATGCCTTATTTATTTTTAAACCTTAGGTTACATGTAAAGTGCAAAAACATTTAGAACCATAACACTGTGACCACAACAAAGTTCAGTTACAATACAATCTGATATTAACACAATCTCTTTTTATATTTCATTTACTGAATAATATGTTTAACCATAACTTGAGATTTGAATAACAAATACCATATATGTTTTATTACACATTGCAGACTTGCTCATCATATACAACTCAGATTCTAAATAGTCCAGATACCAAAGATCAGGAAATGTACATTTCAACTTGTGAATACAATTTTTAGAACAGTTTTGGTAGAGAACAAGTAAATAGAGCTAATGTACTTCTGTGCTTAAATATGAAATAATATTTTTAAAAATATGATTTCTTGATACAGAAACCTAAATTTAATCAAATCTATTGGAGGTCATGGGATTCTCACAGATAAATGTGTGAAGTTTTGTTTTTCATTGTATCTCCCAATTAACTTATCACAAAATTTTCATCAGAATTAATAGATACTAGAGACGAACAATCATTAACATCAAAAGACTTAATTATCTTCCAATAAAACCACTATATTTTTATTTAAACTTGTTGAAGGTAAGTGCTCTCTGGCCGAGTTTAGTCTGTGTGCTTTCTTTTTGCATTGTTTTCTCATCTTGGTCTAAGCGAAAATAGCTAAATCAGATATACAAGCTAAATACACACTGAATCTTAGAATGCAAGCAGTATAAATTAAGATTTAGATGTTTTCATAGCTTTCTGGGCTAAAAATAGTTAAGAAACATAAGGATATGGGTATTAGCTACTTCATGAATCACCAAAACAGTAAGAAAAATGAAAAAAATGGCCAATATCAGACAATAGTCATAATGGAAATAGTTGAAGTTGGTTCCTGCACAAAAGAATTCACATTCAGAAACAGAGCTTTTAACCTCTAACTCATTCATTAGAAACCTGTCACCTGTGGGCAGATTCAGCAGTGAGTCATTATGAATTCCTTTTCTACTGCTAAGTATTGCCTCTTGGACATGCCTTCCTGTCGTTTTTCACAAGTCCTCTTCTTTGAGGCAATGAGGAGTTCAGGCTCCAAGCTGCCATATAGAAGAACATCCTCTGACTGTCTACAGAACTGTAACTTCTAAGTTTAGGTTTTCTGAATCACTTATTATTTATCTGAAGCAGCCTCAAGATAATCTGAATACACTCTCTGAAACTCTTTTAAGAAATCACACTGACAATCTCATAAGGACAGCTGTCTTCAATGTTTTTCTTGTATTTTTTGGTTTATGTTTGTTTAAAATAAACGTGTAAAGATTTCTTGATGAATACTAACATAACTTCTTCAAATTTTGAAATAAAATGAAGAATAAAGAGGACATAATTGAGGCATGTTTTGACATAATTATTAAATTTATTAAAATAAATATATTCGTCTGATGTTCTAGGTTGTTAGACTGATTTTCAAGGAGCTTTGTCGCCTTGGATGCCTGGGATGAGAATTTTTTTACTTTGACATACTCTACAAGAAATCCTGCAATAGGTGTGCTGCCATTCATAGCAAGTGATGGATCACCCTGGTCTCCTGATGATGACATGGAACCAGAGTACAGCTTCACGGCAGCAACATATCTGGTAGTCAGTGATATTGCTTCCACTCAGGGCTGAAAGCTGCAAAGAGTGTTATTCTCCTCTATATCCAGAAAAACTTTTGATTGCTCAGCTTGCTTAGGAAGATATGTCTAGTTAGTTTCCCCTTCAGTGTTGTCACACTGTTAAGATTTAAGTAAATTAAGCAGCAGTTCTCAATAAATGCATGTTCTCTTTTCATGATACTTCCTTTCTTAAAAACTTTGATTCAGTTAAGAACATTGGTGTTCTTTTTTAAGTTCTTCACTATTTTTTGAGCTAAACTCATTAAAATGGTGGTCCTTCATTGTTCAAGGGTGACTACAAACTGAAAAAAAATCATGGACTATAATGAAGGTATATTTTTCTTCTGTCTACTAACAAAGTAGACAGCTGTTTTCTAAAAATCAGAGCTGAAGTCTACTAAAGAAGTCTTCCCATGTTTAAATGACCAGTTTTTGTGCTTCTTTAGAAATATACTGCTTTGTTTTGTTATGAAATTAAGAACGTTGCTAATATTTTTCTGAAACAGAACAATGGAAAATGGGAATTTGTGGCATTTGGCAAAGAATCGTAAAGCCAGGATGTTCTTGTTACTGGGAATACAAAAAACCCTCTATCATTCATTTAGGGCACATCAAGGAATACAATTAAAAAAGACAAAAGGAAAGGGTCAAAAATACCAATAATTGTCTAGTTATTTCTTTTAGCAACCAAGATAGCAATAATTTATAGTGGTGAACTCTATGTGAACATAAGAAATACCATACTGGAGCAAACAGTTGTTCTGTCTAGCCCAATAATGTTCTCTCAATGACAGCAGATACCAGATGCTTCAAAAAAGGCAAAAAGCTCCTACAAGGCTACTAATTCTGAAAAATTATTTTGTGGTGTATGTAGCCTGAAGATGTACATTGCTTTCTGTGTACTCCATCGTTAATTTTGTTACTCTTCCAAGACAGCACTCGTACTGTTCTGAATATTGCTGCAGTTTGTTAGAGAATATGCACATTTTGCTCCAGCTATGTCTTGCTGTTTTCTTTAATGCATACTAGCAAACTGCTTAAAATCAAAATATGTTTTTTGATCTTTATGTATAAGATATAGCATACCCATGGGAATGTCTGCCAGATCCTAAAAAAAACCCCAACAAACACCCACAAAAACGTGATATTGTAACACTGTTGATTGATATAACCTGAAAAAGGCCAAAATCTTTGTCATTTTCATTCCTCATACCTACTAACAGTATTCAAAAGAAAAAAAATTGTGCAGCAGTAACACAGAATGAAGAGGGTCTAACTTGACGGTAGACTTTTGAATTTTGTAAGTAAAAATGCTGTGTAGATGGATTTGAGGCCAAAAATACAAAGATCTTTAAGATCCATAAGGGAAATACAAGAAGATAAAGTGTCATCTTTTCTTAAATGTGACTTATTAAAACCCAGTAAATTAAGTACTAACACACTTATAAATTTTGGTGGAACTATATATTTATTTTTAAATAAATGAATGGTATGCTCTATTTTTCACACAGCTCAGATTTCTGTATCTGACTCCCTCATGTAGTTGTCTTTCAGTAAAAAGAATTTTGTTCTATTCACACACAAGGACAGTTTTTAAAATTGCCTGCAGGAATCTGTCCTATTTATAGTTCAAAATAATGTTCTGATGTACTTTTCTGTTTCTCATACCACATTCCTAGGGCAGTTCCTTGGGAATTCCTTTAAGCTTAGGGCAGTCAGAAAATAGAACAGAATTAACTGGCATATACAGTAATATAAATCAGGTGAACAGGAACTAGCAATTCTTTTTGTAACCTGATAGCTTAGATGCACAGTTAGTTGCTAGATTATACAAATTCATATATATACAAATGCATTTTTGGTAACTTTTTTTTTTTTTCCCAATGCAACCTATTGCAAAAGCCAACCAAGACAAGACTGCAAAATGAAAATGAAGCAAAAATGAACTCACAATCCTGCTCCTTCCAGAGCTGGAAAATAAGACTCTGTAAGATAAGGACTGTTTTTCCACTGACATGTGGTTCACTGGTATCAGGTTGCTAAGCCAGTCTTTCTATTGCTCTGCCTGAATGCAGGTCTCCCTATAAGAACTCCAGAATACTTGAGCTATATTTGAAAGCTGCTTTATTTCAAAGCACAGGTTGAAGCCATGTCTCCCAGTCTGGTCACAGTGATACCAGAGGCAGTAGCAGAACAGTGTCTCTTTGGCTCATCAACCAGTACACTTCGGAGCATGGAAGCATTTCTTTATGTGGAATGGTGATAATGAAAACACTTTAGGCATGTTTAATACCTGATAATAAGGGAGCACAGTATATATGATTCACTTTGCTTTATAAAGCTTATTTTCCTGAACTGAAATGTATTCCAATTTGATATTTTTGGTCTCAAGATAAAATATGCTGAGGTCAACCAATATAACAGTCTTCAAACAAAAAGGCTGTCAAGTGGAGTGTTGCTACTAAGGAAGAAGTGATTTTTTTTCTCCATGTCCACTGTGAGTGGGACAATAATAATGTCCCCAGAGTGCAGCAAAAGAGATTTAGGACAGACATTAAGATAAACTTTCTAATGGAGGATAGGTAAAATAGGTAGACTAGGTTTTCCGGGGACACCATGGACTTTCTACCATTGGAAGCTTTTAAGACTTGAGACAAACCTCTCACAAGAATGTTTTAGTCGTTTCCTAGAGCAAGGTCACTAGCCTGTTCCATTAACCTTTGATATTGTTCCCTAAACTATTTGTCCATTGGTCTTTTTTAACAAATATGTCAAAGAGTGATTCTAACCTCTAAAATACAGGTGGTGTAATAAAAATAAAAGCAAGCTGATTTGAACGAATAAAGATACAAAATTTAAAAGAAAAATAAAGAGTATTCCATTTTCCTACAAATTAATTTTTAGGTAATTGCAGCATGTGACCTTGAATGGTGTTACCAATTATAGCAATTTTTACAACTAAACTAAAATTTATATATAGTTATACTGACAGACTCATGAGTTGTGAGGTTATTAGAGTAAAGGTTATTCAGTCATAATCCTGTCTACTATGTTTTGTATCAGTGTGTTGAAAGAAGAAAATATATACAAATATTATACAGAATGACAAAATACCCATGTGGTTAGAACTAAGTTCTAACTAGAACCTAAAGTTTCTTCTCAAGAAGAAAAGAGGATGTTAATGAGCCGCATGACCGATTAATTTTGTAGGGAACCATGGGTGAAAATTATTTAAAAAAAAATAAAAATTGGGATAACAAAGTGTATCCTTTAGAACCCCTGAGAGTATAGAATTGAAGATTTATAATGTGTTTGATGAGATCTGAAATTATAGCTTTCATTTCCAATGGCAAAAATTACTTTTCTAAGTTACCAGATCTAGTAAAGCAGAGTGAGACAGGAAATTGTTCCTCATCTCATGCCCGCCTTTGTTGGGGAAGTATGGAAACATTTAAACCAGATGAAATGTCAAATATTATGAGTAAAGAAAAAAGGAATATACACAGGCACAATGAAGAAACTTCAGGAATACTTTACACCTATATAGAATTTTGAAACAATATTGTTGTCAGATGTCCCAGATATACAAGATACTATAGCTTATTTTGGTCTGATTAAAAGTAAAATACACTTAGAGTAGAATAAAAAATGCAGAAACAAAAGTAAATGGAAAACCCCACATAATTTCAAGTTAAAAAAAAAAAAAAAAGTTGCTTCATTGCAAATTTTTCCCATAACAGGTAAGGCATTGAGATACTGTATCTCCATTTCAGTACCATTTATGATTCCCTATTGTTGGGCTGCTGGTGTCTGAATTAAATACCAATCTCACAAGTAAACCGAAATTTTAAATTTTATAATCCCAATGGCTTTGAAGAACAACAAAAATTTCACCAATTTGAATTCAACTCTGCACGCACTGCTGTTTACTGTAGCTGGCATTTAGGGGATCAGAACAGATTTTTTTTTTTTTTTTAATTAATCTTTTGTCCTGATATTGCTATTCTTTCTCACCTGTTAAAAACGAACAAATAAAACACTCTTAATATAAGTAAATATAAAAGTTATTTGTTGAAAACATATAAATATACAAATACCTGTATGCAAATTATGTCTGTATAAATGTCTATCACTGTATCCATAAATAAATTTTAACAACAAAAAATGAAATTTATTTTCTCAGTGGAAATTAAAGAATTTAGAGAATAGTGCTTAATTCTTCTCTCAGATATATCTGGTTTTCAACTTTAGTCATGTAAAGCATGGCACAGTTTGGTATACGTAATTTTTATCTCAAAGCAGTGCCTTGGCATGTTTTTCCAAAATAATATTTTAAAGTAACAATAACAATAACTGTTTCTCTATAACAACCATATATTTCATGCTGGTATTGTAATATTTTTGTGATTATATTAGTCCCCTGATGTATTAATCCATCTGACTAGCTCACTCTCCAATACCATCTAGACAGGTTCCTTTTTAACTGATCTTTTGAATAAAAAAACCACTATGAAAGGTATTGCTCAGATTCTCCTATGCAGCATTCTGATGTTGAAGTTGTGAACCTAAATTTATATTATATCTAACATTGATTTGAATTGATAATTTTCCAAGTGGAGAGGGTACTTCAAAGACCCAAAAGAGTACCAGTGGGCTTTTGGTGTAGCTGCCCTGGAGGAGGTTGAACAGTTGTCCACCTTATCTGGCCTCTCAGAGGATCCCTCAGCGGTGGGGCGGCTTCAGGTTGAGGAGCAGCGAGTGCCGATTGCTACCAGGATGGTGCACCGGCGGCAGTTCCGCACCAACCGAGATTCCCTGGTCCCCAACCATCAGCTGATCTAGAAATCTAGAAGGTGATCAGCAAAACTCACTCACCCTTCAACAGCCCTATATGTCCAGTGAGAAAGCCTAATGGCGAATGGAGGCTAATTGTGGACTACCATGGCCTGAATTAAGTTACGCCAGCAATGAGTGCTGCAGTGCCGGACATGCTAGAGCTCCAGTATGAACTGGAGTCGAAGGCAGACAAGTAGTACGCCATGACGGACATTGCTAACGCGTTCTTCTCCATTCAGATAGATCCAGAGTGCAGGCCACAGTTTGCATTCCCTTGGAGAGGCATCCAGTACACCTGGAATCGATTGCCCCAGGGGTGGAACCACAGCTCCACCATTTTCCATGGACTGGTCCATAATGCACTGGAGAAAGGTGGGGCTCCAGAACACCTGCAGTACATTGAAGACATCATTGTATGGGGGGACACAGCCAAGGAAGTCTTTGAGAAAGGGAAGAAGATAACTGAAATCCTCCTGAAGGCTGGCTTTGCCATTAAGCAAAAGAAAGTAAAGGGGCCTGCAAGGGAAATTCAATTCCTAGGAATAAAATGGCAAGATGGGCGTCACCACATCCCAATGGAGGTGATAAACAAGATAACAGCCATGGCCCCACCAACCTCTAAGAAAGAGACTCAGTCTTTCCTGGGCGCTGTGGGGTTCTGGAGGATGCACATCCCAAACTACAGCCTAATTGTGAGCCCTCTACTACATAACCCGTGAGAAGAAGAACAATTTTGAATGGGGCCCTGAGCAATAACAATCCTTTGAACAAATTAAGCGGGAGATTGCCCAAGCAGTAGCCCTCGGGCCAGTCCGGAAAGGGCAGGAGGTTAAGAACATGCTCTACACCACAGCCAAGGACAATGGCCCTACCTGGAGCCTCTGGCAGAGAGCACCTGGGGAAACGACGCTGACCTCTATGCTTTTGGAGCCAGGGATACAAAGGCTCTGAAGCTAATTATACACCGACTGAGAAGGAGATACTGGCAGCATACGAAGGAGTTCGGGCTGTCTCAGAAGTGGTCGGCACTAAAACACAGCTCCTCCTGGCACCCCGACTGCTGGTGCTGGGGTGGATATTCAAAGGAAAGGCTTCCTCCACACATCATGCAACAAAGGCCACGTGGAGTAAATGGGTTATGTTGATAACACAGCAGGCTCAAATAGGGAATCCCAGACGCCCAGGGATACTAGAGGTGATCACAAACAGGCTGGAGAGCAAAGATTGTGGGATGTCACCAGAACAGGAGGTGACACGTGCTAAGGAGGCCCCACCATATAACGAGCTGCCGGATGAGGAGAAGCGATATGCTCTGTTCACTGATGGGTCGTCTTGTAGTGTGGGAAGACATCGATAATAGAAGGCTTCTCCTTGGAGTCCCGCACGACGGGTCACTGGAGCTGCTGAGGGACAGGGTGAATCGAGCCAGTTTGCAGAGGTGAAAGCCGTCCAGCTTGCTTTGGATATTGCTGAGTGGGAAAAGTGGACGAGGCTCTACCTCTACACCGACTCGTGGGTAGTAGCGAATACCCTGCGGAAACGGTTGCAGCAATGGAAGTAGAACAATTGGCAACATAAGGGTAAAACCGTCTGGGCTGCTGATGTATGGCAGGACATTGCAGCCCTTGTGGAATACCTCATGGTGAAGGTGCACCCTGTGAATGCCCATGTACGCAAGTGTCAGGCCACTGATGAACACTGACACAACCAGCAGGCAGACCAAGCTGCTAAGATTAGAGTGGCTCAGGTGGAGTTGGACTGGCAGCACAAAGGTGAACTGTTCATAGCCCGGTGGGCCCATGAGACCTCGGGCCAACAAGGTAGAGATGCAACAGCTCGAGATCGAGGGGTGGACCTCACTATTGACACCATTGCAGAGATTATCCATGGATGTGAGACGTGTGCTGCAATCAAACTAGCCAAGGGGGTGAAGACCCAGCGAACTGGAGAGCGATGGCTGAAATATAGATATGGAGAGGCCTGGCAGGTCGACTACATCACACTGCCACAGACCCACCAAAGGAAGCGCCATGTGCTCACAATGGTGGAAGTAACCACTGGATGGCTGGAAACTTACCCAGCACATCACGCCACCGCCCAGAACACCATCCTGGGCCTTGAAACCCAAGTCCTGTGGCAACATGGCACCACAGAATGAACTGAGTCAGACAGTGGGACCCACTTCCGAAACAATCTCATAAATGCCTGGGAGAAGAATACGTCATCAAGTGGGTCTACCATATCCCCTACCACACACCAGCCTCTGGGAAGATTGAGTGCTACAATGGACTGTTGAAAACCACATTGAAAGCATTGGGAGGTGGGACCTTCAAAGACTGGGACATGCATCTAGCAAAGGTCACCTGGCTAGTCAAAAGAAGAGGATCTGCTAGTCGGGCAGGCCCAGCTCAGTCAAAACCGCTATGTGCTGTAGATGGGGATAAAATCCCTGTGGTGTGCATGAGGAATGTGTTGGGAAAAATGGTCTGGTTTAGTCCTGCACCAGGCAAAGGTAAAGGCAAACCTATCCACAGGATTGCTTTTGTTCAAGGACCTGGGTGTACCTGGTGGGTGATGCTGGACAATGGAGACATCCGTTGCATACCACAGGGGGACTTGATTCTGGGTGAGAACATGCCGTGAATTATGCTGTGCCTTTGTAAATTGTAGGTTTGTTATTGCTAACTGTTAAATGGCAGCTGGACTTGACGCAGATGGTAAAAGGGGTGGATTATGTCCTGCTTCAGCTAGGATAGCGTTAAGTTTCCCCAACAGAGAAGGGGGAAGGGAATCTCCAGCCGGGTTATTCATACCATGCTGACATTAGGTCTGGGCGTGGGAAGTTTTTCCTTGGTGGCTTTGGTGACGGGGAGCTCACAGCGGACTTGTTCCATAACCATTGTGGTATTTCTCTGTTTATCTTTTGTCTTGTTCACTGTTATTGCTGTTTATTTTTCTTACCATTGCTACTGCTATTGTTCAGGTTGTTTATCACACTGTTGTATTAAATTTATTCTTATTTTAACCTGGGGTTTGTGTCTCACTTCCAGCCTGACTGTCTGAGGTGGGGATTGGGGTGGGGGTCAATGGCAACGTGGTCTCCTGTCCCGGCAGTGCTTAATCAACCACAAAATTTTATTAATAAATATATTTTCTATAATTGATTTATGTACCTACTCCAAATTCAGTGAAGATTTTTAAAAAACTTCCCTTTGTTTTCCAGAAAAGGCCTTTCAAAACCTGTTTCAAACATGCATGGGCATGGAAACTTTAGGTTACTCACAAGTGTTCGCATCATATCCATCTATACAAGTCACTTCATCTGACCAATCAACAAAAATAATAGGAATGATCCTGTTTAATCAATGATAATTAAATATTCAATTCACATTTATACTGAAGACTTGAAATCATGAGCCACAGATAGTACTTATTTAAAGAGTGCTTGCCAAGTTTTAGTATTTGAAAATATAAAGAAACCCCTGCACTTTCTTTCACAGGACTCTCTCTGTTGTACTAGTAATATCTATATATCTCTTCATAGAACGGAGCATGAGCATACTCACTAACAGCAGTTCAAAACTTGGACCACACAGACCATAATTGAGTAAGGCCCACCAAATGCAATGCTTACCAGACTTGGTCAAAGCAGTTGGTATACACTCAAGTTTATGCCATAAGAAGCTCCCACCACCACAACAGCTTTCAATTTTGCCATAAAAAACATGACTCAGGAAAAAGGCAAAACCTAAACAGACATATGATTCTATACTTATCACCAACACTTGAAGTAGCTTTTTTCTCAAATATACAATGACAGCTAGATTAGCTTTCTCTCGCTTTTGGGCCTTCTGTAAATTATAGGCATGGACATTTCTCTCCAACCCCATTTGGAAGCCTCTTTCCTGTGATGTAACGGGTCACAGAGTAGCATCTGTTTTTTTAACAATTCTTTTTCTTTAAAACTTTGAACAGAAAAATATCCACAATGTCATCATCGATACTGTGCGGAAAGCAGATGCAAATATAGAGAAAAAAGAATTTGAAAACTTTTCCAGATATATCGGAGTGTCATGGAGATGAAGAAAAATGAAACAAGTTCCCAGCTGGGAAAACTTTTAATTGCAACCAGCCAGAATATTGAAACTGAGAACCACTAACAAGGGAAAGACAAAATTTAAGAGACAAATAAAGGAAGTTTTCTCATATGTACAACATGAGTTCCAATAAATATGACAAAAATGTTTATCAGTAGCAGAGCATTAAACTAGCAGGAAGAAAACATAAAAAGTATTATTACAATGACAAGTAAAACAGACACCATGTAATGCAACAGAAATCTGCTAAAAAAAAAAAAACAAAAACAACAAACCACCAAAAAAAACCCCAACAACCAAAAAAACCTAATAGGACAAAATTAAGGGGACAATGTAAATCAACAAACAAAAATACCCAAAGCAACCTGTTACTAGAAGCCCACCACTAACAAATGCAATTAAGATTAATGTTAACATTATCACAACAGAAAAACTCATACTGCTGCAGGGATTCCATCAATATGCCTATCTATACCCTCAGCATCTGTTTCATTAGGATAATGCAATCTTAAAAAATAACACCCATTAAAACAGAGTCAAAAGAATGCTATGCTGTAAATTCCTTTCTGAACAAGGACTAGTTCCTATCCTAAAACTTTCTGTATACTCACCTAGCCAAAGAATACTGCACATGCTGACATTACTTTCCCACATACCATTGCATCTGCTTGTTATTCCTATTAATTTATGCTTGTGCTAACACTATGCAAATCAAATGTTCATGAGAAGTCTAGAGCTATGTTTGTTATACTTCATTTCTGAAAAAAAGCAGGATGCATTTCTCAACAAGTTGCTTAGTCAGACCTAAAGTTAATACTAACATTAGATGATCTTAAAAAAAGCTCAGATTTTCATCTTAAATAAGCACACTGGACTATGAATATTTACTCAAACAATCTCTCAATTACTTACTCTGCCAGATTATGCATAGCTGATTCAGACCACCGTGAAAGTCAACAGCTGTATTTCCTTCTTTTTTAATTAGGTGTTCATTGATTTTATAAGCATGAAAACATTGGCTCTTGTATAATTCTAGCATTTATACTGCTGAATTGCATTATCTGTCAAGAAATAGAATCATAAAGCTTAAAGAACAATTGCAATCATTATATCATTGTGGTCAATTGATCATGTGGCCGCTGATGGACTGCTTCTCCTGTGACAGAACAAACTGACTATCAGGCAATCCAAAACATTCCTTTTGCACTTCTAAAGGTGGTAATCATGACAGAAACAACTTGTAGCAAATGTTTAGAATGGTAAAGTAAAAAGCGTTAAAATGAGTGGGAAACTGCATTGCCAGAAGATGAGATGTTTGCTGATGTAAAGGTCTGTTGAGGCTGAAATATTACACATATGGCCAGTGGAAATGAAGAATGTGCAACAAAAGTGTGATAACAGGGACAGAAGCAGGGAAGAGAAGTCCTGGACCATAGGTGCAGATGCTCATGTTCAACGGACTAGAAGACAAAAGAGAGAGAACTCCAAGTAGATAGATGAGTTGGTAGTTGAAGAGACAATCAGCTGAAGACTGTGTTCTGATAGGTCACTAAACAGTGAAGAAAAATTCCTGAAGAAAAAGAAATGTTGAATAAAAGGAGGTGGTAATGAGTAAACAAGAAACATGAATGCTCTTACCCAGAGTTCTCAAGCTGCAACAAGTAATTAAATCATTTTATAGGCTGTGAGGTTGCAAAGGTAAAATAGAAATTTAAACTGATTATCAGGCTTTAAATGCTCCCTACACAGTGTTTTTGGAGATGTTAAAATCCACAGATTCACAGATTTTGTGATCTGGAAGAGCTGAAAAATGTAATGTTTACATTCAAACTGAGAAATTGTTCAAACATCAGTTCCCCTTTCACTGGGATTAATTATTGTAACGAGTCACCATTATCTTCAAAGGAATACATGCTGTATTTGCCTCAAGCTAATTTTAAAATGCTGATTTATTAATCTGTTGCTATTCTACCTACCTCTTTCACTTTTTTTTTTTTTTTTTTAAATAACTTTAGAAAACATGACTCCCCATGTTGGTATCTAAATACACTCTGTGTGTGTAATGCAGAGCTAACTATTCTAAGAACAGGTTCAGAGTTGTTTAAAAAGACATCTCTGAAAAACTTTTTAGGAATCTCTTGCTGTTAATTTCTGTATTGCAAAAGTCAAAATAAAGGCATGAAAACTATTAGTAAAGATTGCTCCACAAAGTGTAAATTACTCAGACATTAGAGTCAAAATTACCTTTTAATTTCTGTTTGTCTTATGGAAGTGAAGAAATTGAAATAACTTCAAATTAATTTTCTGAGGAAGTGGTAGTAGGAAAGTCATTCCATGGGAAGCCAAAAGTAGATAATGGGACCTTATAAGAAACTGAAAAGTCAAATGATTGTCTCAAAGCTTGCTTGTGTGTGTACTTTGAGACACAGGGTGTACGTAATGCCTTGAACAAACCTCAAGGACAAACTGTGGCCTTTGGATTAGTTTAAGGAATGTCACACAAGGAAAAGGGACTGTATCAAAGGATACACCTCCCACTCTCTTGCAGTTACATTGTCAGACTCCTTAAACAAATCTCAAAAGGGGACACGTGGACTGAGTGAACCCAAATATTTCACCTCAAACAGAAGTTCCACTAATCACTGGGTCAATTGTCTAAGCCTGATACTTTGTGGTTCTATTGTGTAAGCCAGACACCATGCATGCCTTGCTAATGACTTCAAGCCTTCATCATTGAACTGATAGAAGTTGAGCATTTCTGCCTCAGAAGCAGTATTTTTGCTCAAAAAGCATGAAGTCAGCAAAAATCTGTGAGACCAGAGGAATAAACAAAGGTGGGCAGGATGAGTAAGATCACTGACTCAATTAGACAAGGGATGATCCACCTCATTTCCCCCTCAATGCATGTGCAGAACCCATGCTCCACCTTTTTTCCTCGTCTCTCATGGAAATAAGTTTGTGGAATACCTGCCCCTCCTCATCTAGTATGCTTATTAGCTGATGAGCTTAAAAGGTGACAGAAAACTTTTCTGTGTGTGCACCCACCACCAAGGAACTGAAGACTGAGGACCAACAGGACGCTGCTGGATCCATGGTGGTGACTATTCCAGATGCTTGCTTTATTTCTGTCTTTTCCTTCCATTCTGTCCTATCACTATCACTCTTCACTTTTAATAATTAAAATGGGTTTGGGTATATGGCATTTGACTTCGTTTGTGTGTTAATTTCACTCTTGGGATCATATTGAAACCTCCCCAAAATTGGATCAGGACAGACCATCATGTCAAAACACATACTATCAACACTAAAATAAATCATTTTGTAATAAGTTTGTAACTGCTTAGGATTCTTTTGTATAAACATGTAGGTTATACACTTGAATAAAATATATTAAAAAGTGACTTAGGTCATTACCATAGGAAGCTGTGCAATGACAACTTTGGTGATAAGATTGGCAATTAGAATGGACCAAAGTCTACTTAACAGCCATTTTCTGTATCATCTACCTAATCTGTAAGTTTATCTAATAGCCTTCATATATACAGAATTGCAGACTGTCTCATAAGGATCTCTCTGCTGAAGATTCATTTTCATTCTTCCAGGCCATGGATGGGGCATCTTAGAGTTCAGCAGAAAAGAAAACCACACAATTTTAAAGAATGTTTGAGATTACCCCTATGTCTGATACAGAAAAAGAGAAAGACAAAATAAAGACAAAAGTCTTTGACAAAGAAAAAATTGTGGCAATCTTTTCTTGAGTAACAATATGTAAAAAATAGGTTTGAGTCAATGAAATTGTCAGTTGCAAATTTTTAACCTTTAACCATAATAACCTAAAATCAACTTTTATTAAAAGTGACTGAAACAGGATATTAAAATTTCTCTCTCTGTTAGCTTAAAATTCGAGTTCTCAAAGTAATTTTTTTTTTTTGAAATAAAAACAATCTTTCTTCTACAGCTAAAATAATTTAAAAATGTGTCTGTGCATGTTTTTATGTTCAAAATAACTTGCATAACTGTTGATTTCTCAAAGACAGAAGCTGAAATATTTATCAGGATAATATTCCTGTCCTTTCTTTGCTTCCAGAAAAAAATTGTCTAATTTAGTTTATAAAGTATTTAAGATTTTCCTAGCTATTTCACCACCTCATAAACCAGCCTCTTAACCCCAGACAATAATGAAAAAGAAGCTTTTTGCTAGCGTCTGTAATAACTAGCTCTCCAGAGGACTCTGTGTGCACTACCTCATCTGAGAGGTATTGCTGCTGCAATGATGACTTGAAGCAGGGGAGCTCTAAATAATGGATTAATATGAGAAGCAACAAAGATGCATCTTTTTGTTAGATGTCTGTTTTCCCATATTTTATTGGAGCTCTACTGTGTCCTTTGAACGTCTTTCAAAACTACAGTGCAGTATTTCTTCTTCAGACACCCATATTGCTGATAGTGATTTAGGACCAGCTCTGAAGTTCGGTGAAGGTATTCTGTGTCTGCCTCACTCTGAAATTATACTGTTTCTTGACTATTTATAATAATAAAAAATACTTATTCACTTTAGTATTCTGCATCTCTGTATTCTGTGATGATGATTCCTTTAGATTCGCAACAAAAAGCAAGTAAAAACTATCCATGAAAAAAAATCCCACTTAGGAAAGTAAAAGCTATCCAGGAAAATTACAGGAATGTTACAATTTCCTTTGTCTTGGGAAAGAATAAAAATAGACTTTAGAAAAATAAACAGTGAGTGGGAAAATCTGCAGTGTTAATTGAGAGACTTTAAAAGTGTGAATTTTATTCCTGTATGTGTTAATGATTCTATGAACACTGCCTAAATAAAGACCTTTTATATACACTACAGATGCTAGTTTTATGGTATATATATATATGCTATATTAGTATAAAATAAATAAAATATTTGGAGGCTATGTTCAGTGCCAGCTGTAGGGAAAGACTAGGATACTAGTGATGCAAGATTACATGTTAGTGTTAACTTAAATATGGAGGTTCTTCTGTTTTCTTCCATAATATAGCTGGCACTAGCTTTTAACCTCATTGAATCAAGGCACACAGTGCCAGTTCCCCATTCATAATTGTATTTAAGATAAGTAAACATTCCTGCTTTTTCACTCCATTAAAATTTCATTTCATAATACTAGATATTGCTGCTATATCTCTCCAAGAAAGCCATTATGTGAATTTTAAGGCTATATATAGTCTCAGTAGAACAAAACCAAGATTTTGTTCAGATGTTTTCATTTTGTTTTCCTTGTGTGTACATGGCTGCGTATGTGCACATGTGTAAGTGAGTAGGTAGATGTAGACAGAATTTTGTTTGTTGTTTTTTAGTGACAGAAGACAAGGAATCAGTTGTGTTGCCACACATGCTGCCTGTGGCTATTTACAAGGAAACATACCAGACCTCAATAATGTGAAAATCTTCTTGAGAGGAGCAATGCCATATTGGTCATTGAACCAAAGAGATTAAATTTGCCTACTGTAAAGTCTATTTTGTCTGTCATAGAAACTAATTCAACGCCAAATTACTTACAACCTTCAGCCACACTACTCAGGGAAGGGTGTTCAGTTCCTGACAGCAGAGTGGGGATCATATGTAGGAACTGTCAAAAGCACTCAGTGTCGTTATTCAACCCAGAGACTAGACTTGGTCTTTTCCTTGGGAAGGGTTTGGAGTTCAAGACTCGCAATTCCAGCAGTTTTTCCACTCGCATTTGGAGATTATCTGACTGCTGTCAAAACAGAATACCCTAAAAATTTATTTTTGGTGTTTAAATTGATTTTCCATTAGTATACAAGAAGGAAGGGAATAAATGAAGAAGAAAATTAGACATACTAATGTGTAGGTCTGGAGTAAGATGTATTTCTCCATTCAGCAGGGCTAAATTTGCAGACAAAAATAAATAAGTGAACTGCATTATGTGCATATGTTCTGAATAATGTTCCTGAAGAAGTTTGATAGATATATAAAGACAATAAACATTACCTTTGGACCTTTTTTCCCTTCCCACAGTATGGATGGGAGAAAAAAAAAAAAAAATCAGTTCCTAATTTTTGAGCCAAATCTTCATTTAAACAGCCAAGAATAAAGATCCCTGTTGTTCTTCAATGGCAGTCCAGGTCAAGTAAAATAAACACTGACATGAGTTTCTTCTAAAATTTAGATTCAGTTTAAAAGGTTATCTCACTCTCCTCAACAGGAGAAAGGGGATAAAATAAGATGGAAAAGCTCATGGGATGAAATAAGGATGGCCAAAACACACTCAACTTGGTGAAAATTGAATCATTTATTGCCATTTAAAATAAAGTAGGATCATGACAAACAAAGACAAAACTAAAACACTTTCCCCCCCACATATACCCCCCGCTCACTTCTTCCCAGGCTCAACTTCACTACTTCATTCTCAGCAGCTCTACCTCCTGCCCCTAACAAGAGTGGTGCAGGGGGACAGGGAATGGGGGTTGTGGTCAGTATATAACAGCTTCTCTCTGCGATTCCTTCCTCCTCACAGTGTTTCCCTGCTTCACTGTGGCTCCATCCCATAGGCTGCAATCCTTCAAGATAAACTGCTTCAGCATAGGCTCTCTATGGGCTGTAGATCCCTCAGGGAATATTCACAAGTTCTGGCATAGAGTTCTGCATGAACTTTAATGTGGATAGTGGCTACACCATGTTTATTTCCATGGGCAGCAGAAAAATAGCCCCTCCACTGATATCTTTCCCATGGGCTGCAGAGAAATCTCTGTTCTGGTGCCTGGAGCACGTCCTTCATTTCTCACCTTGATGCTCACGGGGTGGTTTCTCACACATTTTTCCTTACCCCTCACTGCCTGTGCACCGTTTTGCCCTCTCTTAAATTCAGTTTGACAGAGGCACCACCATCTTGACTGTTGGACTCACCTGTGTCCTGTGCTGGGTCCACTGGATTTGTTTGGAACTGGCTGTGTCCAGCATAGGGCATCCCCTGGCTCCGACATCAGTGCCAGCACCTTGGTACCTGCACCCAATGCAGTGATAAATATTCCAGAGTTTGGATGCAAAAACATAATTGGACCTATGTTCACTGGAAGTTAGGTTCTGCTGTCCTTGACAACTTCCCAAATCAGAAAGAAGCTTCCAGAACAGCGAGTCTGGGTTTTGAGTTCACAAAAAACCAAGCAAACAAACCAAAACAAAAACCAAAAACAAAACCAAACAAACAAAAAAAAAACCCCAAAACCAACAAAAAACCAAAACAAACACAACCAAAACCAGGGAAATTGGGATCCCAGAGAAAACACTTTACAGAGTATTTTCAACCTTGGTGCAACTATAGGGTCTCTGAGAAAGTATGCTCCCATGTGATTGCAGTCACATTTGTGTGTCAGAGTAGCTGAGATCTGTTTCTGTGAACCTAACCCTGACTTCAATGAACAGGTGAAGCGACCACCCTCAACTGGGATATCACTCACATGGAAGATCACTTTTAGGCTCTGAAATACTGTAGGAGTTTTTTTTGCTGTTTAAATCATCTGGTACCTTTTTTTTCCTCCTGTGTAGATGACATATCTAACAACACAGCCTCACCTGTTAATCTTCATTTAACAGCAAATATATGTTTCAGGTGACTATTTTATTGATGAAAAAATAATTTAACATATAGATAAAAATATTTATTCCTAGTGTAACAGAATGAACAAAACAATATTGAACTGCAGTTATTCTAGAATTTGTGGTCTTTGTAATAATGTGTTCATGTTTTTTGAAAATTCAGTTTTATTTGTGTGATTTTAATGCATTTGTCACACTATTTCACCAATTAGCCTTTCCAGTTTGTTATCAAAATGGCTTTGGGATTTCAGGGGTTTCTAGACCCCATGTTAAAGTTGCACAATTACATACATAAAACACACTTCTTGCTGGTCATTGCCTGCTTCCACTTAACCTTAATATGGGTTCGTTGAAAAATGCCTTGGTATCTTTTTATTATCATTAAAGCATTTTATGCTTTACCATTTCAGAAAGGTCAACTAAGATGAGGGGTACCAACCTATTTCTCTTGTTTTTCTCTTCTGGCATTTTATATTATTTATTTTATTGTTCCTTTGTGGTTCTATTTATTTGGTCACTTTTGTTTGTCTTTTCTATTGTTTTTTTCTAGTAAATACAATCTCACTACAGTGGAGTTAGGCCATGTTTATCCTATGCTAGAAACTGTCTTCATAATATTATATTTTCTGTTAGAAATGAACATATTTTGCTAATGTTATGATGCATACTTGTGCTGGTCTTAACCATAAATGTCAGAAGGTTGTCACAACAAATGTACTTAGGAAGGAGATACCAGCCTTTCCATATCCTTCTCCTTTGATGATGGAAAAAATGTACATTTCCCAGGAACAGCTTCCTATGGCTGCTTTTCTGTGAATATTTTTAAGTATGACAGGAAAAAATAATTACTTGCTAAAACACCCATAATTCTTGATACTGTATATTCCTATTTGGTCTAATATACAGGTTTAATGGCAGAGAATGTGATATACAGCTTGAGTAACAATTAATTTCAACCTGAAATACTTGTATTATTTCTGAACTCAGTATAACTCTTGGGTAACAGGACAGATGCACAAGTCATATGAATTATGAGTCATATGAATTGCTGAGGAGAGGGCTCCGAGGAGGAGGACAGCGGCGGGGGACCCTCCTGAAAGCATCAAAAACTCGCGACAAAAGCACAGGACGGGAAGGCTGAAGGCCAGGGAAGAGGGAGAGCCTCAAGTCCCCCCC